>NC_083570.1:39721397-40021397 GCF_027579695.1 Neoarius graeffei | reverse complement strand
TCCAACCGCACTATTTGACGGTGGCTGTTGCTGCCTTTATATGAAACCATCTCTGCTACTGTGTTGGACTAACATTACTGCTTGACTGCTTCATTTTAGTTAATAGGCTCCAGATTAAAAGCTTGTTCATTGCTCAGCAAGCCCCGCCCACTATCAACAGGGCAAATAACATGAGAGAGGGTTAACGCTAGCTAGTTCATTGGTCAGCAAGCAAGCCCCACTATCAACAGGGCAATGAACATAGCGTGTCACTTCCTTCTCTGGGTGTAGTCCTGTCAAATGACGATTGAAGTTCGAGGTTGTCCCCGTCGTCTCCTCAATAGTTTTTCTACATATGGAACACATAGCAGTGCATTTTTTTCCCACTGCATAAGAAGTCTGTATAAGCAAAGCGGACAATCCTAGGGGCGTTCTCTCCAGGCATTTTAGCACCATTAACGTTAGTTTGTTCCCAAACATGACGTATGAACAGGTGAATGTGCATTCTCTTGCACGAAATTAATATAAAAATTAATGTAGATATAAATATCTTGTGCCCAATTATTACAGCATGTTACAAAAAATAAAGAGATAATCTGAGTCTTTGTCTCCAATTTACAAGTCTGAATGCAGTTAATGCACGAGTCCGAGTCATCAGTGCTCAAGTCCAAGTCAAGTCACGAGTTGGACTTGAGTCCAAATCCTGGACTCAAGTACTAAAAGCCTGCTGTTGGCTAGCATTTACATATGGCTAGCCAGCTGGTTTATAATTGTCCTAGCCATCTCCTCTAGGATATTTATATTCCTCCATGAACAATGTTAGGTGGAATCACTAAGCAAAACAACACTGCAAAGCGAATTATACATTCGTAACTATCTACATAGCCTGATACAATATTGTTTCAGACCTTAAATTTGTTGATAGCTTTAAACCTTTTCATTTATGCAAGATTAGTTACTGTGGACTTTGAATTTGTTCTTTGTTCTCTGACTGATGAATTGGTTGTGACTGACTCATTGTTTGTTTACAGCAAAGATTCCAGAGCACTTAACGTGGGTACAGAGTATAGTGCAGCATATTTCTCCCTCAGCAGGCAGCCATAAGCGTGTGTGTTTTAGAGGGGACTATCGATAAAAATCTTTGATTAAAATACACCAGAAAGTGTACTGTACCAGACATGTTCTGGTTACCATGTTTGTTGAACATATCTTTAAAAAAAAATTCAATGCTGCTGATTTCAGAATTTATTTTTGCTAGCAGTGGGGCTTGGCTGTGGGTGCATGGCATCTACTCCATCCCCCATACACATTCCCCACCTGGAATGATGCTATGGCAGTAGCTTTTGCTTTCTACTGTTAGGCATTGCCATTTCAGTTCTTTCACTTTTTACCTCCACCAAGGAGGTTATGTGAGGTCAGTGCGGTTTGTTTTTCTCTTCGCAGGGTTTCACAAAACATGTTTTCCATGAAACTTGGTGGAAGGGTGTAGCGTTGGCAAAGGAAGATCCCATTAAATTTTGGAGTGGATCCAAGTCACAGGGCAGATCTACTAATTTAATTTAACTTTCACGAATGTTGCGAGATACACCATTCGGCCATGGTGGAAGCCTGTGCTCGACAATGACATACATCTTAAAATGCAGTAGATGGCAATACAGTTCAGTAGAGGGTATGCATTGACGTCACTTTCCCACTGGAACAGCCCCCCCCCAGTCAGACTGAGTGGCAAAACATACTGCAAAAGGCTGCCTTTAGTAGGGGAAACCATTAACACAAATTAGAGCACAATTATTTGCTTAAAGTAAAACTATTTCTCAACTCTTTGGGTCTAAATATTTACTAGGGTCAGAAACAATTGAAATCGGTCCAGCATTGAGTTACAGTGCTATAACAGCTATACAATGTCAATCTAGAGGGAAATAATCCTTGCCAAAGTAAAGCGCTTGTTTTGGCCACTGACTCGTTCGTAATGTTATTATAAGTGTCTCAGAACATGGAAAGAGTCCCCTACAGAGATACAGCTGGGTCTGCTTACCTCAATAAGTGTAAAGAAACTGGAGAAAATGACTGTTTCTACACTTACTGCTTTACCTTTCTCTTCTTCCGGTCTCTGATGCAGTGCCCCATTCAGTGCCTGTAGTCCATTATTACATGGGGGCTGTTTTCTGATGTTTACAGGAGGAAAAGTCATGCTGTAATATTTAGCTGACTACAACATGAATGAGTGTCTGACAACATGGAAAGGATCCCCTTGGTAAACATAAGGTGGTCAATATCAACAATTTTGGGAAACCATGACCTAATGGTTAGAGAAACAGCTTTGGGACCAAAAGGTTGCTGGTTTGATTCCTTGCACCAGCAGAACTGGTTGAAGTACCCTTGAGCAAGGTGCCTAACCCCCAACTGCTCCTGCAAGTGTGGTGGTGTACCTTGTGTGTCTATTAGCCAAAGAAAAACTGATGATGCAATTATCAGTTTGGGCAGGTAACCTGGCCCTTTTTAAAAAATCTACAGTTTCCTTACAGTTATTGATGTAAAAAGACTCTCTTAGGGGAAACTGGGAAATATTATTCACAAAAAAACCCCCCACCCCAATCAGTATTCACCAGGACCTCACAAAAGTGTAAGCTACTACTTTCTGTACAATTGGTGATTTTAGTTCATTTGTTGACTGTGTACAAAATAATGTAATAAAAAATAAATGAATTTATTGGACAAAAAATATCAGTTTACACTTTTGTGAGGTCCTGGTGAATACTGATTGGGTTTTTTTCCCTTTGCATATTCTTCATTAAAAAAATTAAAACAAAATATGAAAAAACATTGCATTTGTATTGAAAGAAGAAATTTATATATTGTTTTAGATCTACTAGTGCATCTCAAAAATCTCCTGAACCAGAGACAACATCAAAAGCAACTTACCTGGGCTAAGGAGAGAAAGAACTGGATTGTTGCTCAGTGGACTTGATAAAACACAGTGTACTAGCAGATGACAGATGAAATCATCAAATCATCACAGACTGCAGAAACTTCACACTGGACTTTAAACACATTGGATTCTGTGCCTCTCCATTCTTCCTCCAGACTCTAGGACCTCAATTTCCAAATGAAATGCAAAACGTACTTTCATCTGAAAAGAGGACTTTGGAGCACTGAGCAACAATCCAGTTCTTTTTCTCCTTAGTCCAGGTAAGACACTTCTGATGTTGTCTCTGGTTCAGGAGTTGCTTGATATTAGGAATGTGACAGTTGTAGCCCCTTTCCTGAAGACGTCTGAAGACATGGTGGCTCTTGATGTACTGACTCCAGCCTCAGTCCACTCCTGCTCTCCTAAGTTCTTGAACCAACTTTTCTTGACAATCCTCTCAAGGCTGTGATCATCCCTGTTGCTTGTGCACCTTTTCCAGCCAGCCTTTTCAGCAATGACCTTCTGTGGCTTATTCTCCTTGTGGAGGGTGTCAATGATTGCCTTCTGGACAACTGTCAAGCCAGCAGTCTTCCCCATGATTGTGGTTGCATGTACTGAACTAGACTGCGAGATTCATGGTATTTATACGGTTTTACTCAAACTCTTAATGAAATATTCTTATAATTTGAGATACTGGATTTCTGATTTTCATGAGTTATAAGCCATAATCATCAAAATTAAAACAAAAAAACCCTTGAAATATTTCACCTTACACATAAAGAATACAGAATATATGAAAGTTTACTTTTTTGTATTAAATTCTGAAGAAAAAAAATTCACAATATTCCAATATTTTGAGATGCACTAGTAGATCTTGAAGGGTTATAAAACTGGGAACAGTGTTTTGATGGAACTGTAGAAGAGCCTAATTATACTCAAGTGCTGCATTTTGTAAATGTTCAGAAAAATGAACTCGTGTAAAAATATTATGATTTTTCAGTACCTAAATTAACTTTTTCAGTCATCTAGCTAGAAGTGATTACCAGGCTGATCCATTTGTGAATGATGATGATGATGATGTGGCCAAGAGATGCAGACCTATGAGGTCTAAAATCCTGCAGCAAAATGAGAGCTCTCCACTGTCAAAGTCCTTCCCACACCATTCATGGCACGTTTGGAGATGCTGAGCTCAGTTTCGTAGCCCTCGACCTCTCGCCTATATTACATAGCTAGGGTTACAATGGGGGGCTAGTCCTCTGGTAACTGCGAGAGTTTGACTCCCCACTCACATCTGTATTGCAGCGTGCCATGACAGTAGGAACCATTTTTATGATAGTCTTTGGTATGATCCGACCATGAGTAGAACTCATGATCTCCCAATCGAAAGGTGAACATGCTAACCACTAGGCCACTCAGTGGTCTACGCTGTATATACCGTGGGTACGGAAAGTATTCAGACCCCTTTCAATTTTTCACTCTTTGTTTCATTGCAGCCATTTGCTAAAATCAAAAAGTTCATTTTATTTCTCATTAATGTACACTCAGCACCCCATCTTGACAGAAAAAAACCCAGAAATGTAGAAATTTTTGCAAATTTATTAAAAAAGAAAAACTGAAATATCACATGGTCATAAGTATTCAGACCCTTTGCTCAGTATTGAGTAGAAGCACCCTTTTGAGCTAGTACAGCCATGAGTCTTCTTGGAAATGATGCAACAAGTTTTTCACACCTGGATTTGGGGATCCTCTGCCATTCTTCCTTGCAGATCCTCTCCAGTTCCGTCAGGTTGGATGGTGAACGTTGGTGGACAGCCATTTTCAGGTCTCTCCAGAGATGCTCAATTGGGTTTAGGTCAGGGCTCTGGCTGGGCCAGTCAAGAATGGTCACAGAGTTGTTCCGAAGCCACTCCTTTGTTATTTTAGCTGGGTGCTTAGGGTCATTGTCTTGTTGGAAGGTGAACCTTTGGCCCAGTCTGAGGTCCTGAGCACTCTGGAAGAGGTTTTCTTCCAGGATATCTCTGTACTTGGCCGCATTCATCTTTCCTTCAATTGCAACCAGTCGTCCTGTCCCTGCAGCTGAAAAACGCCCCCATAGCATGATGCTGCCGCCACCATGTTTCACTGTTGGGATTGTATTGGGCAGGTGATGAGCAGTGCCTGGTTTTCTCCACACATACCGCTTAGAATTAACACCAAAAAGTTCAATCTTCATCTCATCAGACCAGAGAATCTTATTTCTCATAGTCTGGGAGTCCTTCATGTGTTTTTTGGCAAACTCTATGCGGGCTTTCATATGTCTTGTACTGAGGAGAGGCTTCCGTCGGGCCACTCTGCCATAAAGCCCCGACTGGTGGAGGGCTGCAGTGATAGTTGACTTTGTGGAACTTTCTCCCATCTCCCTACTGCATCTCTGGAGCTCAGCCACAGTGATCTTTGGGTTCTTCTTTACCTCTCTCACCAAGGCTCTTCTCCCATGATTGCTCAGTTTGGCTGGACAGCCAGGTCTAGGAAGAGTTCTGGTTGTCCCAAACTTCTTCCATTTAAGGATTATGGAGGCCACTGTGCTCTTAGGAACCTTGAGTGCTGCAGAAATTCTTTTGTAACCTTGGCCAGATCTGTGCCTTGCTACAATTCTGTCTTGCCACAACTGAGCTCCTTGGGCAGTTCCTTCGACCTCATGATTCTCATTTGCTCTGACATGCACTGTGAGCTGTAAGGTCTTATATAGACAGGTGTGTGCCTTTCCTAATCAAGTCCAATCAGTTTAATTAAACATAGCTGGACTCCAATGAAGGAGTAGAACCATCTCAAGGAGGATCAGAAGAAATGGACAGCATGTGAGTTAAATATGAGTGTCACAGCAAAGGGTCTGAATACTTATGACCATGTGATATTTCAGTTTTTCTTTTTTAATAAATTTGCAAAAATTTCTACATTTGTTTTTTTCTGTCAAGATGGGGTGCTGAGTGTACATTAATGAGAAATAAAATGAACTTTTTTGATTTTAGCAAATGGCTGCAATGAAACAAAGAGTGAAAAATTTAAAGGGGTCTGAATACTTTCCGTACCCACTGTATGATAATTAGCCAGATTAACAAATGCCAACATGGATGATGATTCTTCCTTTATTTATTTACAAAGTGTAGAACAAAATCAACATACATTCTGATAAATTACTGAGACACAGATGCTCATGTTGTTTTTAACAACATCCTGAAAAACAACCTCTCAAAAGACATTCAGTTATTTTATTAGCCAAAGTAAATGTTGGTTACACTGCCTCTTGGAGGCCAAAGAGATTGAGTCATCATTCCTACAGACTTCACTGACAATTTACCAAGAAGCGATTGCGATCTGAACAGCAAATTATGGCAATGAAGCTCTTACAAATATTTTTCAAAACCTCAGGAAGGCTTAAATATCATCAAAACAAACATGTTCTGTCTGAAAGATTTAGTTCCTCCATATTGGCCTGCAAGACACTCACATTACACGACAGGTACACGTTTCTGACTCGTACAGGAATGTCAGTAACAGTTTTACAACACCGCTGAAACCTCAGGCTATTTTCCAGATGTCTGCATAATAGCAACCTGAGTACACGAACATCAATTAGACAACAAAATAAAGGTGGAGTCAGCAACAAGGCTGCAGTGTGTTCAGTGTGAGTTGTGTACATTACTCAAATAATAAGCCATTAAACGGACATAAATACGTAGGTGTTGAGAATACAAAAATTAATTTAAAAAAAAACATGTCCTTTCCTAGGTACCACACTTCTGAGGTTTAAAAAACACCACGACACACCCACAAAAGACAAAACTGTACAACTTTTAGAACACATCAGCAAATCAAACAACTATAGTACTGTGCCAAAGTCTTAGGCACATGTAAAGAAATGCTGCAGACCAAAAATGGCTTAAAAATAATGAAATGAAATTGTTTCAACCTTAAACAAACAAACAAACAAACAAACAAACAAACCCAGCAGTTAGCCATAACAAATGAAACAAAGTCAATATTTGGTGTGAGACAACTCTTTACTTAAAAAAAAAATAGCAGTCTCAGGTACAGTGAGTGCAGTTTTATAAGGAAATTAGCTGTAGGTTTTACTGAGCATCTTACAGAACCAGTCACAGTTCTTCTGGACACTTTGATTATCTTGCTTCTTAAATTTGCACCAAAACCCAGTACCCTTCATTATGTTTTCTTTTTTAATCTGAAAAGTGCTCTCTTATGTACTACGCTGCTCAGATACAAACTTTTTTTTCTGTAACATTTAATTTTGTGCTGGAAAACGAATGTTTGGACTCTAAAATGTTTTTGTACCAACTAGATAATGTAGAAGTCATAAAATAGAAATATTTTTCTAAAAAAAAAAATCCAAAGTTTGTATGGAAAAAAAATAGGGTGCTTAAGACTTCTACAGAGTACTGTAAATAGTTGTGCTGTTTTAAAGGATGAAACAGTTCAGTCTTTACTACATAACAGTTATTGTTATGATCATTGGAATGACATCCTGACCTTTATTTGGTTGACTTTTCCCCCCCTATAATTGTAAAGCGACCTTGGGTTTTGAGAAAGGCGCTATGTAAATTGAACTTATTATTACTAACCCACCAACTCCATTGATGCTTATCCTATTTCACAACAGAATCACAGAAAACCTTCATGTCACTCGTTAATCATGACTGTTCATCAAATATTAAAAACATGTGCCATAGACTTGCTTGTATTTTTAAGTCTGGACCACACTCATGGTTATTATTAGAGTTCATGCTAGAATTTATTCTAACATGTTTTGTAGTGGCTAAATTAGATCAATGTTTTGTCTGTGTAGAAAACGTAACGTACACGTAACAAGGCACAGTGTTAAAAGAGCAAATGAGCATCAGGATGTTAAAAGGAAGATTCGAAATGGGGAAAATGCCGTCTCAGAAGGATGTCTAACAAGACAGCAAGGACCACTCGAAAACTGATCTCCTGCTCCCAGTTGAAGACATCACTGATGTATCCTCAAAGCGTGAACAGTGAAAATGAACAGTGAAAGTGAACAGAGTACTATCTTACAACCCCATAGCTCTAACCGATGTATGTTTGCTAGGATTTGTGAGGTGTCAGTAATGGCGTTGAAAATGCTCTGGACTACAAACCCCAAGAGTCACATCACCCTCTGTCACCTGACTACTAATGATACCACCAGTCCCCCATTCAACAATAATCACTTCACCTATATATATGAGCTCAGCTCTCACACTCTGACTTTGCAAAGTATTGTTGAGTGTTCTGTGCCTAACTTTACCAAGCCATTTGATTTCTGCCTAACTTTCCGTGTATGACCAGTGTTTACGTTTAGTCTTGACTTAAATTGTTTTCCCTACGTTGTCCCATTTGCTGATCGATCGGACCTCTGCCCGTTTCCTGACTATGATTCCTGCTCTTCAATTTGGCTCAGTCTGCAGTTTGCAAAGCCCCTGGTCTCCCCTGCGCTTGCATCTGTATGTGCTTGCATTCTGACATGAGGCATCTGTTAGCCAACTAGCTAATGTTTGTTAGCTCACTCGAAACGATTAAATTTAGTTCTGGTGTTCTGACCTCACATGTTATCGTAAATGCTATCCTAAAAGGTCACTCAAAATGAATGTTCTTAGAAGATACCTTCAGTCAAAAGTCTTGCCTTGAGACACCTGTCTATATTGGCAGCAAGGCAACAATCTTCTGTTTCAAACAGCCTGTGAGCTCCTGTGTGAGGAAGTGGGCGGATAGCGTTTTCCTCTCAGTGCGTTTATTACAACAGTGAGGCAACAGGGTAGCAACTTCTCGTTCTGAACACGGCTTTAACTGTGCTGCAGCCTCTTCAGTCGCTAAGTAGTCTGCTTGCTAATCAGCTAATTAACACACAGGGCTTTGTACTTTACTTAATACATCATTTATACTTTATCATGGAAAACCATTCATTCAATGTGCAAAGGGCCATTTTTCAGTGTTAAAACTAACATGTGTTCATGTGGTCTCTCAGCTATAACGACTAAACCATAATCATCTTTAACTGTAAATAAACTCCTTCATTAGTCACCATAGCTGATGCATTGCACTTTTTGCAGGGTGGAAAATCATGTGCTCTGTTTTACAGATGACACTGTATACAGCACTGATTTGTGCTTTAATTGCTCAGTAATCATGGGCATTTATATTGCTGATTTAATGCAAGGCATGGACAAATATGAAAAAAAACCAACCTAAAATCACATGCATTACAGGGGGGATGGGAGAAAGCTACAGTGGTGCTTGAAAGTTTGTGAACCCTTTAGAATTTTCTACATTTCTGCATAAATATGACCTAAAACATTATCTACTTGTGTGAAAATCTGATGAAGAGAACCCAGTTAAACAAATGAGACAAAAATATACTTGGTCATTTATTTATTGAGGAAAATCATCCAATATTACATATCTTTGAGTGGCAAAAGTATGTGAACCTTTGCTTTCAGTATCTGGTGTGACCCCCTTGTGTAGCAATAACTGCAACTAAACATTTCCGGTAACTGTTGATCAGTCCTGCACACCGGCTTAGAGGAATTTTAGCCCATTCCTCCATACAGAACAGCTTCAACTCTGGGATGGTGGTGGGTTTCCTCACATGAACTGCTCGCTTCAGGTCCTTCCACAACATTTGGATTGGATTAAGGTCAGGACTTTGACTTGGCCATTCTAAAAGATTAACTTTATTCTTCTTTAACCATTCTTTGATAGAACGACTAGTGTGCTTAGGGTCGTGGTCTTGCTGCATGACCCACCTTCTCTTGAGATTCAGTTCATGGACAGATGTCCTGCATTTCCTTTAGAATTTGCTGCTATAATTTGGAATTCATTGTTCCATCAATGATGGCAAGCTGTCCTGGTGCAGATGCAGCCAAAACAGGCCCAAACCATGATACTACCTCCACCATGTTTCACAGATGGGATAAGGTTCTTGTGCTGGAATGCAGTGTTTTCCTTTCTCCAAACATTTAAACCAAAAAGTTCTATTTTGGTCTCATCCATCCACAAAATGTTTTTCCAACAGCCTTCTGGCTTGTCCACATGATCTTTAGCAAACTTCAGATGAGCAGCAATGTTCTTTTTGGAGAGCAGTGGCTTTCTCCTTGCAACCCTGCCATGCACACTATTGTTGTTCAGTGTTCTCCTGATGGTGGACTCATGAACATTAACATTAGACAAATGTAAGAGAGGCCTTCAGTTGCTTAGAAGTTACCCTGGGGTCCTTTGTGACCTTGCCAACTATTACATGCCTTGCTCTTAGAGTGATCTTTGTTGGTCGACCACTCCTGGGGAGGGTAACAATGGTCTTGAATTTCCTCCATTTGTATATAATCTGTCTGACTGTGGATTGGTGGAGTCCAAACTCTTTAGAGATGGTTTTGTAACCTTTCCCAGCCTGATGAGCATCAACAACACTTTTTCTGAGGTCCTCAGAAATCTCCTTTGTTTGTGTCATGATGCACTTCCACAAACATGTGTTGTGAAGATCAGACTTTGATAGATCCCTGTTCTTTAAATAAAACAGGGTGCCCACTCACACCTGATTGTCATCCCATTGATTGAAAACACCTGACTCTAATTTCACCTTCAAATTAACTGCTAATCCTAGAGGTTCACATACTTTTGCCACTCACAGATATGTAATATTGGCTCATTTTCCTCAATAAATAAATGTCCAAGTATAACATTTTTGTCTCATTTGTTTAACTGAGATTGCGGATACAAGCGGACGAAATGAGTTTCCTTCGCAGGGTGGCTGGGCGCTCCCTTAGAGATAGGGTGAGAAGCACAGTCACTCGGGAGGAGCTCGGAGTAGAGCCGCTGCTCCTCCACATCGAGAGGAATCAGCTGAGGTGGCTTGGGCATCTCTTTTGGATGCCTCCTGGACGCCTCCCTGGGGAGGTGTTCCAGGCATGTCCCCCCAGGAGGAGGCCCCAGGAAAGACCCAGGACATGCTGGAGGGACTGTGTCTCTCGGATGGCCTGGGAACACCTCAGTGTTCTTCCCGAGGAACTGGCTGAGGTGTCTGGGGAAAGGGAAGTTTGGGCTTCCATGCTCAGACTGCTGCCTCCCCGACCCAGCCCCGGGTAAAGCGGATGAAGACGAGATTTGTTTAACTGGGTTCTCTTTATCTACTTTTAGGACGTGTGAAAATCTGATGTTGTTTTCAGTCATATTTATGCAGAAATATAGAAAATTCTAAAGGGTTCACAAACTTTCAAGCACCACTGTAAACGTCATCAATGTAAACTCATGAGGAATAAGGATTAGGTACAATAATACTTAACTACCTAATGCCATTAACAACATTAATAATTAATTAATTTAATAATCTTTTCTCTTTTTTGTTTCTTGCCAGCTTCAACCCGTGAGAATTCATCTGGATCACACAGTATGAGACAAATGAAAAGGTTATTCAGGGTTTTTATTGAAATGTGCAGTTTTAAAGAAGTGCTTTGAAGAGTTAGATTGTGGATCAGGTTGCCAGGTTTGACAAATTCTCATCCTAACAACCGTTCAAAACCAGAGACTCGAAATGAGCCCTGAAATGTTCATACACAGAAAAAGGTAGACATTTTTTTTCTCTTCGGTTTCTCAGTCTTTTTATGGGAAAAGTTAGGAGGTGAACATTTCTGATTTTTAATATGTACTGACAAACTGCACATTCTACAATGAATCTGGCAACCAACCCTGCTCACAGAATAAATATCATTAGATAGGAAGTTTTATAGGTCATGGGGACAACTGCAATTTTCATACTGTCAGCTTCCTCAAAAAATTTAAACAAACAGATCCAATTAAATTTCAGTGTCTTTGATGCAGTGAAGTAAAAAGAGAGACGGAAATTGAAAAGGGAACGGAAATCTCATCTTCTCCCAGTGTCATGCAGTGTAAATTTTAAAGTGCAAAATTTATGCTTTTTCCCCCCTCCTCATTTGACAAATTTAATTTAAAAATTTGAAAAAAAAAATTTGGAAAGTGGAAGTTATATCTGCAATAAAAGTATTTTTACCATAGATCATGCCATCATATTTATTAAGACTAACTTTCCAGCTGGAGCTGTACTGCAGACATCGAGGTTTTAAAAATTGCATGACATTTCTGCCCCAAAAAATAAAAAATAAGTCCTTTCCGACACCAAGTTAAATATTTCAAAACCCACTTTAGTTGATTATGTCCTTTCAGTCATGATGATATTTTACCAATTGCACAATGTACTTCTATCTAAATTAATTTAAACCTAAAATAAACCTACGGTACTATCTTTTCGGTTTTGTCTGATAAAAGGAACATATACGTATACCGATCAGCCATAAAATGAAAAACACTGGGAGGTCAAATGAATTACATTGATTGTTGTTACAATGGCACCTGTCAAGGGATGGGATATATTAGGCAGCAAGAGAAGAGTCAGTTTTTGAAGTTGATGTGTTAGAAGCAGGAAAAATGGGCAAGTGGAAGGATCTGAGTGACCTTGACAAATTGTGATGGCAAGATGACTGGCCCTGTGTCCGAAACCACTTGCTTGTTCACTACTCCCTACTCACTATCTAGGGAATTACTATATAGTCCTCTATATAGTGAGCTCATTGGTAAAATGAAGGAAAAAAAAAAAAGCTTTCGGACACTACTCCGCCATGCCGTTATTTATGTCACTACTGTCGCACAATTAAAACGTGCCAGATCAGTCGCCTGGTGGGTTTTCAAAAATAAATACATGCATGTATTTTTGTGACAAATCCATATTATACTGAGCGTATTTCCCCACATTAATAAATATAAAAAGTACTTTGTGTCTGCTGCATATTTCAGTTCTTTTAAATCAAGGCTGAATAACCTTCTTTGCCACTGCCTTTTATCAAATCAAATGAGGGTTTTGATTAATTCCTCACTCTGGACTAACTTTTATTCTTGTATTTTATCTCATTCTATTTTAGCTTATTTTCTATTCTCTTACCATTTTTAATTGATGATGCCCTTTATTGTCACTAGTCACATGTACCAGCAAAATTAGCCGTCAACCTGTCCGTACATATACAACATACAATTGACATAGGGTAGACAGGACAGGAAGACAGGGATGAAGATAAAAAGGAAACACAAGAGGAGAGATAAGGAAAAAAAAGAACAACCCCCTCACTATGCTCCTGTCAGGAGTACAGTGTGGGAACATTTAAAAA
The DNA here is from genome assembly GCF_027579695.1 of Neoarius graeffei. Lineage (NCBI taxonomy): Eukaryota > Metazoa > Chordata > Actinopteri > Siluriformes > Ariidae > Neoarius > Neoarius graeffei. Next base: position 40,008,287 of record NC_083570.1, on the reverse strand, counting down.
ACCTTTGCACATAAGCACACAACAACAACACAAGTACACTTTAAACACGGGACTTGGGGGGGGAATCAGGAATAGGGGGTAAGGGGGGGAGGGGAGGAGGTAATCCAGCGCAAGCAAGCAGCCGTCCGCTCCTGCAGCCATGAAGGCGCTGGTCACGCACCCACTTGTCACACTGGGGGTAAAAATGGTGACCGCGGAAAGTTAGAGAAGGAATGCGAGAGTGTCTCCCGGAGTGACCTTCAGGGGGAAATGTTGCCTCAGCAATGGCCTGAACCGAGGCCGGTGCTGTCTCAGGGAGCCGAATGTCGATAAGATATAAATTGTTTGGTCTTTCCAGACGCAGTCTTTGCACGTCCACACCGCTCGTCCATATCTGTCATTCCGTCCATTTTATTCAAATTGATCTCCGAAAAATGTATTCCTTGCAAAGCTGAAAGCTGCTCCAAGATAACAACCATTTTGTGGTTAAAGTTCTGAATGTGGCGGCATGGTGGTGTAGTGGTTAGCGCTGTCACCTCACAGCAAGAAGGTCCTGGGTTCGAGCCCTGGGGCCGGCGAGGGCCTTTTTGTGCGGAGTTTGCATGTTCTCCCCGTGTCCGCGTGGGTTTCCTCCGGGTGCTCCGGTTTCCCCCACAGTCCAAAGACATGCAGGTTAGGTTAACTGGTGACTCTAAATTGACCGTAGGTGTGAGTGTGAATGGTTGTCTGTGTCTATGTGTCAGCCCTGTGATGACCTGGCGACTTGTCCAGGGTGTACCCCGCCTTTCGCCCGTAGTCAGCTGGGATAGGCTCCAGCTTGCCTGCGACCCTGTAGAAGGATAAAGCGGCTAGAGATAATGAGATGAAGTTCTGAATGTCCACAGTCCGAGTGCCAACAGCTTTGCCCACCACTCCAATCATATCGGGCAGCTTTGTGGGACTTTGAACAGCTGTCACCGCTGTCTGATTTCCTCGATATACCAGGGCAATACCTAATCCAAATCAGCAAAAGTCCTGTAATCATGGTTCTGAATAGGTAGATATCTTCAATGTCCTCCACAGAAAGAATCGCCAGGCACACGACCCGCCACCGCTCCCACACGTCCATCGTGTAACCATCCGCAAACGTTCCGGCAGGACATACGGGTTCCCCCGAACCCAGGCTTCTCGTCGAGAAAACTGTGTCAATTTCGTTAGGAGACCAGTTTATCAATTCCATGCTTGATTGTACTTTAATGTTTAATTGTACTTGAATGTCTGTTTATGATACGTTTCTTTCTCCGTCTATTCACCCCCAACAATTTTTTTTCTTTCAGTGCAACCGCAATGCATGATGGTATATATTGCTTGGTTAGTGACCATTGGTTGTACACTACTCTTCATGATGCATTGTGGGATACTTTGAATGTACTGATAGGGTGTAATAATTCTCACTATACATTCACATAGCACTACAAAATGGCGACCTCATTATATAGTGAGTAGGGAGTGATTTCAGACACAGGGTGGGTCTGAGCATCTCCAAAATGGCACCTTGTGTGGGGTGTTCCCAGTATGCAGTGGTTAGTACCTACCAAAAGTAGTCCAAGGAAGGAAAACCGGTGAATCAGCAACAGGATCATGGGTGTCGAAGAGACACTGATTCACATGGGGCATGAAGGTTAGCCCATATGATCCAATCCCACAGAAGTGCTATTGTAGCACAAACTGCTGGAAAAGTTAATGCTGACACCTTTCAGTTTTAGCAATCACAATTTGGCCCTTGTCAAAGTCACTCAGATCCTTACACTTGCCCATTTTTCCTGCTTCCAACACATCAACTTCGAGAACTGACTCTTCTCTTGCTGCCTAATACAGTATATCCCACCCCTTGACAGGTGCCACTGCAATAACAATGTCATTTACTTCACCTGTCAGTGTTTTTAAATGTTATGGCTGATTGGTATGTTAAGCTTTTTTTAAGCCCCTGTGAAACACTTCTGTCCCCAGGACTGTAAAACTGCTCATAAGAGGTGGACTATTAATTCCCCCCCCCCCCCCCCCAATCACTGGTTTGCTCCAGCTGGCCGACCTAAACACTATCCTTACTGAGCGCCAAAATAAACTCATATTTCTGTACAAACAATCGAAATGGTTTTATTGAAAGTGTTGATGAAGACAGAGCACAGTGAGCAGAGTGGCACATCTCTGTTGGGTCTCCAAAAATAAATTTTAAAAAATATTAACTTGTACGGTCCGTGCTCACTGCGGAAAACATTATCCGGTCGTTGTAATGAAATGCTGCTTAAACAGTCCCAGAAGCATGCAGGGGACATCCAGATTTAGAACATATCCTGATCACATGTCCAGATAAAGGTTTCTGATCTTTCTGAAATGTAACAAACCCAAATCTATAGTCAGTCTGATCAAATATTATTAGATGGCTGTTTTCATCTGTACAGTGGTGTTTGGAAGTTTGTGAACTTTAGATTTTTTTTCTATTTCTCTCCAGTAAAACAAATGAGAAATATTATACTCTCATTTATTTAATGCGAAAAATGAGCCAATATTACATACATCAGTGAGTAGCAAAAGTATGCGAACCTTTGCTTTCAGTATCTGGTATAATCCCTTTGGGCAGCAATAACTGCAACTAAACATTTGCACTAACTGTTGATCAGTCCTGCACATCAACTCGGAGAAATTTTAGCCCGTTGCTCTCGGCAGAACGGCTTCAGTTATGGGATCTTGGTGGGTTTCCTCACGCGAACTGCTCACACATTTCTATTGGATTAAAGTCAGGACTTTGATTCTGCCATTCCAAAAGGTTACCTTTTTTCTTCTCTAACTATTTTTTGGTAGAATGATTTGTGTGCTTGTCATTGTGTCACACCTGCGCACATTTGTGCACACACCGAACTATCACTGTTCAGAGCACGTGCCTCTAATGACAAGCACTTGCCCCAGATTAAGGTGCAATCAGCACGTGCATAAAAGGATGCTGCCCACATCTAGATGGTGTGATGTATTGCGCTGTTTACCACCATTACTGAGCTGTTGCTTTTGCATTGTCTTTCTGGTCATTGACTCTTGTTCTGCGTTTTGGTTTCTGAACTTGTCTTGCTCAGTTTAGTCTGTTTGCTCCTTGCTTGACCCTTTTGCCTGTTTGTTTCTTTTATAATAAAGTCTCTCTTCCTGCATATACATCCATTTCCCTCAGTCTCTATTGACAGAATACTTCGCCATGTTATGGATGTAGTAGAAGAGAGCCGGCACACTGCTCAACGCCATGCCCAGGTTTCCATGCTTCAGCCTGGATCGGTAATCTTTTTGTAATGGCTAGGGCTGGACATATCAGCACCTGATGATGGGGCGGAGTATTCCTCAAATGGGTTCCTACTACAATGTGCGCCCTTTTATTCTGACCTGGTGGAGCCCAAGCACATCTGGGTAGGCTGCATGATGTTCTGACTCACTGGGTGAGCATGCCAGTGGGCTCAGTCAAACATCCATGATCAGAAACTCCCAGTCATTCAGTGCTATGCTCAGGCACCTGTTTCAAGCTCTAGGGAAGTAGGACCCCCATGAAATAGGGAAGCTAAGATGCGAGAGACTGATGCAGTGGAGAAGGCAGTCACTCCAGAGATCCCTCCAGAGGCCGATGCAGCAGCAGTAGAGGAGGCCGTCGCTCCAGAAGCCGACACAGTGACAGCAGAGGATGCTGTTGCGCCAGAGGCTGATAAGGCGGCCTCTACTCCAGATTTCAGCGCAGATGACCTCTTCGTCCTGCTGCCCAGCTTCGAAGACGTTGCTGCCACGCCGCCCAGCTTCAAGGATGTGGTTACCACGCCACTGGGCTTCAGCAAAGACAAGAACATTACTCAGACAAAGCCTGTATCTGTCCCTGAGCCCATGCTGACATCTGGGTCCATGCCCATGCTTGAGCCCAAGTCTATGCCCTGTCCAGAACCTAAGTCCTGTCTAGACCCCAAGCCCATGTCCAGACCCCAAAAATCTGATGTTTCAGGTCATATGCAGAAATAGAAACAAATTCTAAAGGGTTCCCAAATGTTCAAGCACCACTGTAAATACATTTCTGGATATGGGAAGGACACTGCGGCTTTGAAACATGGTTCATTTTCTTTACTTTAGATAGAAAGCTTTCCAAAAGTTTTCACAGAATTCAAGTGATGGATAATTTTCAATAAATAAATTAAAAAAAAGTTATAATTTTTGAATTTTAAAAATAGCATCTTTTTCCAGCAGCCTTGTTTGTTTTTTCATTGTTTTATAGATTTTAAAAAATAAAAAAAATTAAAAACCACCCACTTTCTGGTAAGGACCATACCAACTTCTGGTTTAAATCAGAAAACAAAGCCGATACGAATATTCTGAGCACGAAACAGATAACGACATTAAAGCTTACTCAGCAGTTTCAAAAACTCCATAAGGAATTCCAGTACAGAAAATTCAAGTAAGCTCAGTTGGGATTGTGATGATTGTGGAGGTAGAGTGGAGCACTGTATCTGTGTTACAGTGTGGTCTCACGTGAGAAATCTGACGACAAATCCACCTTTACACCATTAGATACCTTCTCCACAGGACACTCAGTAGGAACCTTAAAAGAGCAGAACTTTTTAGAATTGCTTTTTGGTAAAATGTCACACAATAAGGTTTAAGGCAGAAGTGTTTAATCTGTAAGGAAGGACTTACAAGCAGGTGAGGGTTGAAATGAAAAATACCCCAAAAATGAATATTTAAACATTTGTATTATTAGACCTGTTGATCTTTACTCATTTTGTGTACATTTTAAAACCAAAAGAACTATCTCCACCCGCCCATAAAACAGCATATGAGACAATCGACCTCTGTGCAGGAGAACTCTCCAATGTTAAAGGAGATACGCAGAACCTTTATTTTTAAATACATTTCTGAGTGGATAGTATTTCCATCCTTGACTCTTGTATGCTGCACAAATGGGAATTTAAAAAAAAAAATACATTTTTGAGAGTTAAAATCAACCGCAAAGTTGGCTTTCGAGCTGCCCTTCTGAGCCAGCCAGCCCTGAGTGCGTGATGTCACAGCAGGAACCAGTTTTAAGGCCGAGGCCTTTGACAGCTTTAGACCAAAGTCTATAAATCTATATGTATTTATATAGACCGAAGTCATATGAATAAAAATTTATGGTGAAAGTAAGAAATACTATTACCGACTTGCTCAACTAAGACTGATTTGACTTCATTGATTTAATGAGAGTCAACCCACAATCAAACAGGATAGGTGCTATTAACTTATGCAACATACATGTACTGTACATGCATGCATTTTCACTGATAAAACGTAAAAGGCTAATTAAATAATCAGATTAACTGAGACAATCACATTCTGAGGCAAATTAAATAATCTTATACCGGTAACTTAAAACACACAATACAAGTTACATGTATTAATCTAAATGCAGGTAAACAACGAGTGTTGTTGTTTTGTATCCAAATGAGAGTCACATCTTACCAGTCTGTGTTCTCGCTTCTTGAAGGCCAGCCTTGTGGCCAATTGTTTTGAAACAATCTGACTTTCAGTTGTTCGTTCAGTTCTCCGCTCATTCACTTCTTCCACGTAAGGGCGAGATATTGCTGCTGAGGCAAGCATATCCAGCGGAGAAATAAGATGGCTGGTCTACTCATTCTCCATTTTCTCCATACCAAGTACTCCGCCATTACTGCTCAGCTCAGGCAAGTATTGAAACCCGGGATGAGACGTCACTGGTTTCAGCAACAACTACAGGGAGGTCACTACCCGAGCGATAAGGTCACGTCCCTTCCTGGGTTTTAGCAACAACCATCAGCTCACACTCCAGGAGAACTGGTGCAACTGAACTTGCTTTCCTTTTCTTGTAGTTTTCTTTTCCTTTAATTGTTGGTACCGCACCCTCTTTCAATACGCGCTTATAGCCAACGCTCCTCAACAGATCAGAGGTCTCATACGAGTCCTCAGGAAAATGTGCAGAGCAGAGGAGAGACCACTTCATAGGCACCCAATGTGCCCATGAACTTCTTGCAAAATGTGTCCAAATCTTTGCAGTTTGAACATTCTTGGGTCATGAATGCAACGTAAATCCACCTTCTGTCATGTTGCTGCACCCACCAGCAACACATCTATGTGGCATGAAGATAAATTAGCTCAAAATAGAAGCTCGAAGTTGCAGTTAGCTCTGTTTTAGTATAGCGGAAATGGCGATGAGACTGATAGCCTTCCTGCGGTGATGTCACAGACGTCAAGGTCATTCACTCAGACCACTACCTATATGAATCACTTTAATCGTAAAAATTACTATATTAGATTTATTGTTAATGCTTAAAACTATTCCTATGCCATTCTTGAGGTCTCAAGACATTTATAAACAAAAAGTGAGGCCATGGTTCTGCGTACCTCCTTTAACTTGCGCTCTCTGAAAGACCACCCCATCCCCATTTCACACTAGTGATGTCACCATGCTCACGATGCATGAAAGATGCACTGATGCGGCATCCTTACATTCTCTCAAGGTAAAAGAGAAAGGAAATCTGAACAGGATTCAAAAGGTTTGAGCAGCAGATCAATAATGCAGGACTAACTGTTATTCTTCTTCTGGAAGGTTATGGCTGCTGTATTATGAGTCATTATAAAGGGAGTCATTTCTCATGTGGTTCTATTTGACTTTTTAGTCATAAACAACAAGTAAATGCCCTGGGCAAACTGGAGGATTTTTGATACGTTGATAGATGGCCACCAGGAGGCCCAAGAACTAAAAACATTCTGAAGTGAGGCTTGGGGGGGGAGGGGGGGGGGGTGAATAATTTCTTATTTAAGGAATTTTTCCTTCAAAAGCCTCATCATGACTGCATAATAGGTGTTCTATACATGCACTATGAAATACTAACTACTTTTAAAGCTCTCCTGATGCACTTAAAAACCTGAACTGATAAACAATGGTCCAATCTTCTGTGCAAAGAAAAGGTAATGAGAAAGTACAAGAAACAAACAAAACAAGCAAGCTATGGTTAAACTCAGGTAAATAAGTTGATACATACCGCCTGACATTTGTTGTTACCCATATTGACCTCATGTCTCTTCAGATCTGATTTTATCAATGCTGAAAGCAAAGATGATTAAAAAAATATATATGTTTGAAACACTTTGCATAATTCTGATATGTGAGTAAAAATTAACCCCATTTCCAGAAAAGTTGGGATATTTTCCAAAATGCAATAAAAACAAAAAATTGTGATTTGTTAATTCATGTGAACCTTTCTTTAACAAACAAAAGGACAAAGAAAAGATTTTAAATAGTTTTACTGACCAACTTAACTGTATTTTGTAAACAGAAACAAAAAGGTAGAATTTGATGCCTGAAACACACTCAAAAGTTGAGACAGAGGCAAAATAAGACTGAAACATTTATAGGATATTCAAAGCAACACCATTTTGGAAGACTCCACAATAAGCAGGTTAACTGCTAACATGATTGGGTATAAAAGGAGCAGCGCCAAAGGCTCAGTCTTTGCAAGCAAGGATGGGTCATGGCTCATTCCTTTGTGCCAAAATTCATGAGAGAATTGTTAGCCAATTCAAAAAGAACATTTCTCAATGCAAGATTTCAGGTCTTTCAAAATCTACAGTAGATCATATTGTGAAAGGATTCAGGGAATTCGTAGACATTTCAGTGCGTAAAGGGCAAGGTCCCTCAGGCAGCACTGCCTGAGAAACTGTCATACTAATGTGACAAATATAGCCACATGGACTCGGGAGTACTTCAGAAAACTTGTCACTTCACACAGTCCGCTGCTGCATCCAGAAATGCAACTTGAAACCGTATTATGCAAGGATGAAGCCATTCATCAGCTCTAGGCAGAAATGCCACCGATTTCTCTGGGCCCGAATTCATCTCAGATGGACCGAAAGACAGTGGAAATGTGCGCTGTGGTCAGATGAGTCCACATTTCAGCTTGTTTTCGGGGAAAATCAGACGTCCCATTCTCAGTGCCAAAAGGTAAACACGACCACCCAAGTTTATTATCAGAGAAAGGAACAAAAGCCAGCATCTGTGATGGTATGGGGGTGCATCAGTGCCCACGGCATGGGTGAGCTACATGTGTGTGAAGGTACCACTGATCTATTGGGGCATATATTGGGATTTTAGAGAGACATGTTCATGAAGGCAATGTCTCTTCCCGAGAAGTCCATGCTTATTTCAAGAGGACAATTCCAGGCCTCATTCTGCACGGCGTGGCTTCGTAGACACAGAGTGCATGTGCTTGACTGGCCTGCTACCAGTCCAGATGTGTCTCCTATTGAGAATGTATGGTGCATCACAAAGAGGAGAATCAGACAACGGCGACCACGGACTGTTGAGCAGCTGAGGTCTTGTATCAGGCAAGAATGGACAAAAATTCCAATTGCAAAACTGCAACAATTAGTATCCTCAGTTCCCATTAGGGGTGTGCAAAAATATCGATACGGCGATATATCGCGATACTTTGTCTTCCGATTCAATATCGATACTCAAAATTTGAATATCGATATTTTTTCAAATAATAAATCATGTTTCAGACGGGTTGTAAATCCAGTACGACTACCGCACCTCCGCTCCGCGAGGTGTCGCTGTGCCGCTCCCTCACTGCAAGGCACTCTTCATCTTCTCTTTTTTCCCCGGCGGTTGCAGTGAGGAAAAAAAACAAGCAAGCATGGCTGTTAACGTAAACCTAGAGATGCCGCCGAACTTTAAGGCAGATGTTTGGAGGCACTTTGGATTCCAAAGGAAAGGAGAAAAAACAATGAGCCGGACAAAGAGTACGCACTCTGCAAAACCTGTTTCGCTCCAATTAGATATTCAGGTAACACAACTAACTTGCGAACTTACTTAGCACGACACCACCCCGACAAATTAGCTCAGCCGGAGCCGCTGAAACCCAACCCAAAGCAAACTACACTGGACAGCGCCAAAGTCCTCCCGTCTACTTCAGTGATGTGTGACTTACTGTAACTGTGAACTTAATTTTGTCATTTAAGGCCAAAGGCAAGAAGCTGCACTTTATCTTGCATTTTCAATTTTAGTGTGTGTGAGACACTGCATTTTATTTTGAGTATTTACTCTAAGTTCAGAAGAAACATGATTCACTGAGGTTTCAGTTCAGTTTCAGTGTGTGGACACTGACCCACACTGCACTTTGTTTCATAATTGTGCTCAGGGAGACTAAGATGCCCACTGCACTTTTCAATGTGTTTCAGACAGTGTGTTGTTCCTGCAAAATAAGCACAAGTTAAATGTTCTCAGGTATATGTTCTCAAGTTTACAAAGGACAAATTGATATTAGTGTCAGTACTGAAATGTATGTGCAGTCTGCAGTACAAGTTTTAAGTTTTCATAAAACAATTTGATTCTGCTTGTTAAGCAGCACTGATGTGTCCATGCTTACAAAAAAGTTGAGAATACTAGCACAGAAATGGGAATTTTCTGTATGTTGTAGTGAAGCAACTCTTGGTTTTGCCAGCAGTGGAATAGAGACAAATACATGTCTGGCAAGAGTGTGTAGTTATGTATGTGAAATGTAATTTTACAGTGGTCAATAAATTCTGATTTTCTTCAGTGACACAGATATCGTGATGTGGTTGAAATTTCTTGCAATATATCGATTATTGCAGAATCGCTGTACCGTGATATTATCGTTATCGTGGGTAAAATATCGCCATAGTATCGTATCGTGAGGTATCTGGTGATACCCAGCCCTAGTTCCCATATGATTAAAAAGTGTCATTTAAAAGGGAAGTTGGTGTAGTACAATGGTAATAATGCCTCTGTCCCAACTTTTGAGTGTGTTACAGGCATCAAATTCTAACTTAATTTATATTTACAAAATACAATTAAGCTGGTCAGTAAAACTTAAAACTTTTTTGCATTTTTGTCAGTTAAATAAAGGTGCACATGAATTAACATATCACAAATTTGTGTTTTTATTGCATTTTGGAAAATATCCTAACTTTTCCAGAAATGGGATTAGTAATTTGCAGTAACTTAAATAAATATATAATCAGAAACACTGGGAAGAGGAACCTGTTAAAATGATCCCGACGAATATCCAGGCACACAGGAAGAGGTTTCCAATCAGTGGGTTGTGTTCTGTGGTGAGTTTCCCTTGAATCAATGTGAATATAATTCCAAACAACTGCATTAGATAAAGACACACAAACAGGATAATTTATGAGCAATGCCAGCAGATAAAGGACAGCTCCATTTCCAGAGGCAGCAGCAGCAGTCATCTGATGCATTTCCTTCACTATTTCTTTAATCAAATAAAGGCAAATGAAGGCTATATAGAATGGAGACATGACCATTACTCATCTGGACATGTAGGAAAAGCTACTCAGCACCACGGCAACTTTGTGACATTCAAGTGATGGTGTGTGCGGAAATGAAACAGACCGATTATTCAAATAAGACTATTAAAAGAGTGATCATTTTACCTGAGCGAATGCATTAAGAAGACCAGATGAAGTGCCTTCAGACTCTGGGTAGGTGATTTCAACAGCAAATTCGAAACCAATGGGCAGGTAACCAGTCATAAAAAACCTTTTAAACACAATGGAAGATACATAGCTCAACAAATCTAGAAAATCAAGTGATAAACACAGTAAAAAATAAATAAATAAATAATTTCACTATGGTTCAAGAAAAGATTGTGGGCATCAGTACCTACAGCATAGGTGAGTTACATGTGTGTGAAGGTACTGTTGATATACTGGGGCATATATTGGGATTTTAGAGAGACATTCATCAAGGCGATGTGTCTTCCCGAGAAATCCATGCTTATTTGAGCAGGACAATCCCAGGCCTCATTCTGTACAGGCTACAACAGCGTGGCTTCATAGATAGAGTGCATGTGCTTGACTGGTCTGCTGCCAGTCCAGATCTGTCTCCTATTGAGAATGTATGATGCATCATGAAGAAGAGAATTGGACGACGGCAACCATGGACTGTTGAGCAGCTTAAGTTTTGTATTGAGCAAGAATGGATAAAATACATTTTTTTTATTTTAATACGATTCAATAAAAAATTGGACAAAAATTCAGCAAAAGTCATGTGAGCAATAAGCCAACTCTTCTTCCAATACGCACGAAGCCAGCCACTTTTTTCAAATTCATGCAGCATCACAGGGCAGCATTACACACTGAGAGGAAAGCGCTATCCACCCACTTCCTCATATATGAGCTCACAGGCTGTGTTTGAAACAGAAGGTTGCTGCCTCGTTACACTGCTGCCAAGATAGACGAGCATCTTATAAGGCAGGACTTTTGAATGAAGGCATCTTTTCAGGTCGTTTGTTTGGAACAATCTTTTAGGATAGTATTTACGGTAATGTGTGATGTCAGTACGCCGTGTAACTAAACCAAAGAGTTAGATATTTGGCTAACAGATGTTTCACATCATCTCATCTCATTATCTCTAACCGCTTTATCCTGTTCTACAGGAGCCTATCCCAGCTGACTACAGGCGAAAGGCGGGGTACACCCTGGAGAAGGTCTCACATCATCTCATCTCATCTCATCATCTCTAGCCGCTTTATCCTTCTACAGGGTCGCAGGCAAGCTGGAGCCTATCCCAGCTGACTATATGGGCGAAAGGCGGGGTACACCCTGGAGAAGGTCTCACATCATATCAAATAAATTTATTTTGTTACAGTCATGGGGTTATAAGATTTGGTCTGCCATCTTTTTTTTTCCCCCTGTTGTTTGAAGGAGTTGCCACACAGATTTATGGGTAATAGGCAGCAGATGATACATCAATATTGCATTCAACTGGGGGCATTTTGTAGGCATCTTAGAAAACAGGAAACAAAAGTATGATTCATTTCAAACGGTCCTTAATTTCTCATTGTTTTGTCAGACATCCTCCGGAAGCAGCATTTTCCCTGTTTCAAACCACGGGCGCAGATAGAGGGGGGGACGGGGGGGATTCGTCCCACCCAGATTTAAATTCACCTTGTTCGGTCCCCCCCACTTATAGGGAGGAAAAAACGTCTACGCTGTCTTTCTTTGCATAAGGCAAACCTCACGGAAAAATCAAAAGACTAATTACCATTCGGTTTATTGAGGTGCACAGCAGTACAGACGTAGTTGCAACTGCGCAGACTGCACAGGTTGTGAGCTCGAGCTTTGTTGCTATGGTTACCCACAACAAGTTTGACAGGCATCTCGGGGACAGCGCCTCCTAGTTCAGGACCCCAACACGGCATGATGAAGGGTGCCAAAAGGCAGAAAACGATTGCATCGTTTTTTCAAAAAAAAAAAACGACTGTAAGTAAACTGTGCCTTACTTTATCATATCACCTTGCAATTTTTTGATAGTCTGTTCAAAGTAATGTCATAGTGAAAGTAAAATCGTACGGCGTAGAGATGCCTTTCTGGTAGCCTCCTTCTTTCGGTGGTAGCCTGTAGATACAGTGCTCAGAAGGCAGTTTTAATGTTTAGTCTGGCGTTCCCTGCCATAATTTCAGCGAACATATTGTTTCATAAGGAAACTTTGTGAAGAGTTGTTGACTGACTGCCGCTCACGCAACACACAGGCATAGTTAGAAAGTCAGGATGCACTGGTTTACACTTTACACACACACGTAGCCCAGCCTCTCGCTATGTTTAACAGTTGGAACTTAGTGGTTTTAAAACTAGTTTTGCAGTTTTGCAATTTCTGTGCGTGATGATAATGTGCAAACTTTGGATTTCCATAGGCTATGTTAAAATGTTATCATTGTCCTGGCCTGCAGGTAGTTCCTGGTGATGGCAGTGAGGGAGGTGAAATAACATGTATACACACTACCGTTCAAAAGTTTGGGGTCACCCAGACAATTTTGTTTTCCATGAAAAGTCACACTTTTATTTCCCACCATAAGTTGTAAAATGAATAGAAAATATAGTCAAGACATTTTTCTGGCCATTTTGAGCATTTAATCGACCCCACAAATGTGATGCTCCAGAAACTCAATCTGCTCAAAGGAAGGTCAGTTTTATAGCTTCTCTAAAGAGCTCAACTGTTTTCAGCTGTGCTAACATGATTGTACAAGGGTTTTCTAATCATCCATTAGCCTTCTGAGGCAATGAGCAAACACATTGTACCATTAGAACACTGGAGTGATAGTTGCTGGAAATGGGCCTCTATACACCTATGGAGATATTGCACCAAAAACCAGACATTTGCAGCTAGAATAGTCATTTACCACATTAGCAATGTATAGAGTGTATTTCTGATTAGTTTAAAGTGATCTTCATTGAAAATAACAGTGCTTTTCTTTCAAAAATAAGGAAATTTCAAAGTGACCCCAAACTTTTGAACGGTATATATATATATATATATATATATATATATGAGAGAGAGAGGCACGGTGGTGTAGTGGTTAGCGCTGTCGCCTCACAGCAAGAAGGTCCGGGTTCGAGCCCCGTGGCCGTCGAGGGCCTTTCTGTGTGGAGTTTGCATGTTCTCCCCGTGTCCGCGTGGGTTTCCTCCGGGTGCTCCGGTTTCCCCCACAGTCCAAAGACATGCAGGTTAGGTTAACTGGTGACTCTAAATTGACCGTAGGTGTGAGTGTGAATGGTTGTCTGTGTCTATGTGTCAGCCCTGTGATGACCTGGCGACTTGTCCAGGGTGTACCCCGCCTTTCGCCTGTAGTCAGCTGTGTTAGGACTAGGACTGTTTTGGCCTCTAGAGGCCGCTGTTATTTCCTTTTCATGTCGTGTTTATTTTGGCCTCTAGAGGCCGCCACTGTTCCTGTGTTTTGTGTTTGTGTTAATTGCCTAATTATCTTCACCTGTGTCCTTAATTAGTTTGTCTATTTATACCCCTGAGTTCAGTCCTCTTGTCACGGAGTCTTTGTGCTGTTATGTTTATCTCCAGTTTCCTTTGACTGTGTTTTTTGATCTTCTTAGCTTTTGTATTTTTGCACTTTGCTTTTCTTTTGGATTATACTCTTTGGGTTTTTTTTGTCTTTTGTTTTGCCCTGTATATAGTGTATATAGTTTAAATAAACCTTTTGATTCTTTTTCTACTTCCGCCTCACGCCTCTGCATTTGAGTCATCCCCCTGGTGGCCTAGTGGGGGTTTGCTGGATTATCACACCAACGAACCAGGTTCGAATCCCAGCAAAACCCTAACAGAAAGACTCCGTCATGACCGACTCAGCAGAGGCTGCTTCAACTGTCTACCCGGCCAACCTTCAGGGAATTATGGCAGCTTTGACACGCTTCGGAGCGACCATGGACGCTCATGGACGTACGCTCACCAGCCAACGTGAGGCCCTCGCTCGCCACGAGGAACTGCTTCAGCAAATTGGGAAAACCCTGGCACAGCTGACATCTCTGCCTGCATCTCCTGCTCCTGATCCAGTTCCTGCTCCTGATCCAGCTCCCACTCCTGCTCCAGTGCCTCCTGCAATGCTGCCTTCTTCACCTCGCGAACCCAGCCTTCCTGCACCACAGAGGTATGACGGCAAGCACAGTGAGTGCCGAGAGTTCCTTACCCAGTGTCAACTCACCTTTGAGCTTCAGCCTACCACCTACACTACGGATCGCCGCAAGATTGCCTTTGTGATCACCTTATTAGCTGGTAAGGCGCGAACCTGGGCTACTGCTATCTGGCAAAGACAGGGACCTGAGTGCTTTGATTTCCAGCTGTTTTCTGAAGAGATGCTTCGGGTCTTCGATCAGGCAGACATCAGTACCAACGCAGCCCGAAAGCTCATGTCCATCCGGCAAGGAGGAAGCGTCGCAGATTACGCCATCTCGTTCCGAACACTCGCAGCAGTAAGTGGATGGAACGAGACTGCCCTGGTGTCAGCCTTCCACCATGGTCTGTCTGACCCCATCAAGGACGGTCTGGCCTCTATTGGATGCCCAAGTGACCTCGAAACCCTCATCTCACATGCTATTCGTCTGGACAACAGGATGAGAGAACGCCACCAAGCCTTGAACCCCCCCAGCCTCCCTACCTCTACCTGGAGACCGTCTACCTCCTTCAGTGACTGTCCAGAACCCATGCAAGTGGGTCGTACTCGCCTCTCCGCATCTGAGAGGGAGCGCAGAAGGAGGGACAAGTGCTGCATCTACTGTGGCAAGCCTGGTCACTTCCGAGCATCATGTCCCGAACTCTTGGGAAAAGGACCGCCCCGTCCAGCCGAGGGAGGGTTGTGACGGGGCCTACCCTCTCTCCCGGACTCCCTGGCCAAGGAATCTACATCCCGGTCTCCATCTCCTGGGGTGAGTCTGTCCACTCTTGTCAAGCTTTGATAGACTCAGGGGCGGCTGGGAACTTTATGGATATTCACTTCGCCCAAAGCATCAATATTCCGACTGCACCTCTTGAAGTCCCACTGTCTGTGTCTGCCCTCGATGGCCAAGCGTTAGGTGATGGAAGAGTCACCCAAGTTACTTCTCCTGTTTTCCTCCAGTCTCAAGGTCACAAGGAAGAAATATCCCTGCACCTGATTCCTTCACCTGAGTTCCCAGTTATTCTAGGCCTTCCTTGGCTTACTCGCCACAACCCTCGCATAGACTGGGTAACAAGCCAGGTTGTGGAATGGGGCCCTGCATGCCATGCCTCTTGTCTGCTCTCTAGCTCTCCTGTGTCTCCTGCCGAGCCCCCTGGTCTCACCGAGTTATCTCAAGTTCCCACAGAGTACTGGGATCTCAAGGAGGTATTCAGCAAGAGCAGGGCCGCCGTTCTTCCTCCGCACCGGGCCTACGACTGTGCCATCGACTTGCTCCCTGGGACTACCCCTCCTCGTGGCAGACTGTTTTCACTCTCTCAGCCAGAACGCAAGGCCATGGAGGAATACCTCAAAGATGCCCTGGTCTCTGGGTTTATTCGACCCTCCACTTCACCTGCTGGAGCCGGCTTCTTCTTTGTCGGCAAGAAGGATGGGGGGCTCCGACCATGTATTGATTACAGGGGCCTGAATAAGATCACTGTGCGCAACCGATATCCCCTTCCGCTGATGTCCACAGCTTTCGACCTGCTCCAAGGCGCCACCGTCTTCACCAAGTTGGACCTACGGAACGCATACCACCTCATCCGTATCCGACAGGGAGACGAGTGGAAGACTGCCTTTAACACCCCGTCTGGGCACTACGAATACCAGGTGATGCCCTTCGGACTCACCAACGCACCAGCTGTTTTTCAGGCCCTAATCAACGACGTCTTAAGGGACATGATTAACCTATACGTTTTTGTCTACCTCGACGACATCCTTATCTTTTCCAAGACCGTGCAGGAGCACCGCCACCATGTCCGCCAGGTTCTCCAGAGGCTGCTACAGAACAATCTGTTCGCCAAGGCCCAGAAATGCGAATTTCATGTTCCCGAGGTCTCCTTTCTGGGATTTATTGTACGGACAGGCCAACTCCAAATGGACCCTGCCAAGACCCTGGCCGTCCGGGATTGGCCTACTCCCAAGTCCGTTAAGGAGGTTCAGCGGTTCTTAGGATTCGCTAACTTCTACCGCAAGTTCATCAGGAACTTCAGTTCTGTGGCAGCACCCATGTCTGACCTCACCAAAGGGACAGGTGGATCTTATGGCTGGTCTCCTCAGGCAGAAAAGGCGTTCAAAGACCTCAAGGACCGCTTCTGCACGGCACCCATTCTGGTTCTCCCGGACACCTCCCAACCATTCATCGTGGAGGTGGACGCCTCGGACAGTGGTGTCGGCGCGGTGCTCTCTCAACGTTCGGAAGGAAAGCTGCACCCCTGCGCTTACTTCTCCCACCGCCTGAGTCCTGCTGAGTCCCGGTACGATGTGGGGGATCGAGAACTGCTAGCGGTCAAACTGGCCCTTGAGGAGTGGAGGCACTGGCTGGAGGGAGCACAACATCCATTCCTGGTTTGGACTGACCACAAGAACCTGGAGTACCTCCAGCAAGCCAAGAGACTGAACCCTCGACAGGCTAGGTGGGCCCTGTTTTTCAGTCGGTTTGACTTCACCCTCTCATACCGCCCCGGCTCCAAGAACACCAAACCTGATGCACTGTCCAGACTGTTCTCTGCCACTAACAGGGAGAATGAAGTCGGGCCTATTATCCCTGTGTCCCGGATTGTGGCCCCTGTCCGCTGGGGTATTGAGGAGGCTGTCCGACGAGCCCAACGCCAGGACCCCGGTCCTGGGACGGGGCCACCAGGCCTCTTGTACGTCCCACATCAAGCCCAGGCCAAGGTTCTCCAGTGGGGTCACTCTTCCCCTCTCACCGCCCACCCGGGAGCTCGGAGGACCCTGGACTTCCTGAAAAGACGCTTCTGGTGGCCTAACATGGAGAAGGAAGTAAGGTCATTTGTCCTGTCCTGTGAGGTTTGCACCAGAACCAAGAACCCACGACAGCGTCCCCAGGGTCTCCTGCATCCTCTGACCATTCCCCGGCGTCCCTGGTCCCACGTGGCAGTCGACTTTATCACGGGTCTCCCTGAGTCACAAGGTAACACGGTCATTTTGGTCTTAGTTGACAGATTCTCCAAGGCCTGCCGCTTCATACCACTGTGCAAACTCCCCTCTGCTCTTGAAACTGCGAAACTTTTGTTTAATCATGTCTTCCGAGTCTTTGGTCTTCCACAGGACATCGTCTCAGACCGAGGGCCCCAGTTCTCCTCCCGAGTGTGGCACGGGTTCTGCAAGGTCATCGGAGCCACTGCCAGCCTCTCCTCTGGGTTTCACCCACAGTCCAATGGTCAGACGGAGAGGCTCAACCAGGACCTGGAAACCACCCTGCGAGGCCTGGCTATGGATAACCCGACATCGTGGAGCACCTGGCTGCCATGGGCGGAGTACGCCCACAACACCCTGCAGTCATCGGCCACCAAGCTGTCGCCATTCCAGTGCCAATTCGGGTTCCAGCCACCTCTGCTCCCGGACCAGGAGGAGGACGCGGGGGTGCCCTCGGTCAACCAATATGTGAGACGGTGTCGCAAGACCTGGAGCAAGGTCAGGAAGACCCTCATACAGACCTCCAGAACCAACCAGACTCAGGCCAACCGCCATAGAAGACCTGCACACGCTTTCCGCCCTGGGCAGCGTGTTTGGCTGTCCACTAAGGACCTTCCACTGCGGGTGGAGAACCGCAAGCTTGCTCCTCGCTACATTGGCCCCTTCAAGGTGGTGCGCAGGGTGAACCCTGTCTCCTACCGGCTCCAGTTGCCCCGGACTCTGAGGATCAACCCCACTTTCCATGTTTCCCTGTTACGGCCCGTACTGACATCTACGTATGCCCCTGCCCCTAGGAACCCCCCACCCCCCCGCATCTTCCAGGGGCAGACTGTGTTCACTGTGAATCGCCTGCTTGACTCCCGCCGGGTCCGCGGCGGGTTGCAATATCTGGTGGACTGGGAGGGCTATGGTCCTGAGGAGCGCTGCTGGGTTCCTGCTCGGGATGTCCTTGATAAAGAACTATGTCGGGACTTCCATTCGGCCCATCCGGATCGCCCTGGGAACGTCAGGAGACGCTCCTAGAGGGGGGGGTCCTGTTAGGACTAGGACTGTTTTGGCCTCTAGAGGCCGCTGTTATTTCCTTTTCATGTCGTGTTTATTTTGGCCTCTAGAGGCCGCCACTGTTCCTGTGCTTTGTGTTTGTGTTAATTGCCTAATTATCTTCACCTGTGTCCTTAATTAGTTTGTCTATTTATACCCCTGAGTTCAGTCCTCTTGTCACGGAGTCTTTGTGCTGTTATGTTTATCTCCAGTTTCCTTTGTACTGTGTTTTTTGATCTTCTTAGCTTTTGTATTTTTGCACTTTGCTTTTCTTTTGGATTATACTCTTTGGGTTTTTTTTGTCTTTTGTTTTGCCCTGTATATAGTGTATATAGTTTAAATAAACCTTTTGATTCTTTTTCTACTTCCGCCTCACGCCTCTGCATTTGAGTCATCCCCCTGGTGGCCTAGTGGGGGTTTGCTGGATTATCACACCAACGAACCAGGTTCGAATCCCAGCAAAACCCTAACAAGCTGGGATAGGCTCCAGCTTGCCTGCGACCCTGTAGAAGGATAAAGCGGCTAGAGATAATGAGATGATATATATATATATATATATACGCACACATACATGCATACACAAAATGGAATCATTTGCTGACAGCTCAGTCCCCCCCAGTTCAAAAATCCTATCTGCGCCCCTGTTTCAAACGCACCCACTGACACCTAAGACTGGTTAGGGTCACTGTGATTGACGGGGAGAGAGAGTATGCCCCGCCCACTCAGAGCATGGATAATTTTGCTCTCTTGACTCCAGGCAATGGATGGCCAGGATTTGATCTCATGTGATTGATCGCTCAATAACAGGCGGAATGCTGTTCTGTTCTGCCACTTGGGAGACTGCCGTCAGAGACTGGTTTTAATCAGAAAGAGTATTTGCTGTTCTTCAGGCACTTGTGCTTGAATTTCCCCAAACTGACATGGCTCCATGTATGTTAGCCCAGGAAAGATCTGACACTGGAGACTCCTTCCAAACATGCTAAATAAAAACAGCTTCTTACAAAAATTCTTCACCATAAACAATTGTGTTTTTTTTTTTAAATGCCAAAAACATTATTTGTTGTGTATTATTAGTGTTCAATTATGTGAAACGTTCATTATACAAGTCTCTGTAATTAACTGTTGCTATAGAAATGGTGATGTATTAGAAATGCATTGTGAAGAGCAAACCTACTGCTCATCTGCAAAGAAATCTGCAGTTCGTCACATCTGGTACAGATGACGATTCAAAGACTTATTCAAGTATCTTCCCAACATACCCAAGCACCCCTCCAGTGATGAAGACCACAAGTAGATGGCCCAGGTTCAGTGTGAAGGTGAACACCAGCATGCCGAGGAAGGAGAGAATGTACACAATCAGCGTAGTCATTCTGTGTGGGCAGAAAAATGTTACAGGTTTGACAATTGTGTCTGAAACATTTGATGATGTTAAAAAGCCTAGTAAGAAGAAGACTCCAATGTTCTATGTATAAACATTGGAGCTGACTGTAATGTGTGATTTAATCCCATTAGTCCTGTAAGACAGAACCCTCTCTTGGTGATACTGATTTAATCTTCACACCGTCATAAGCAGATTCAGCTGATAATCCTGTTACGTAACCTTCCTCCCATGATTAATTGTTACGACCTAGTTTTTTAATGTCTTGTTTAATTAATAACAAATTATAACTAACTACAGTCAGCACCTGAATTCCAAATAAGTTATGAATAGCGATCAAAGTGGAGATGTACTGACGTCGTCACAATTAGCAAACGATCTAAAAAGGTCATCGAGACCTAATTTAGCCATGTTGTGGTGATATCTGAGTAAAGCTGCATGTGTTATCTGGATCACTGGTGAAACTGATTAAAAAAGTAACAAGAAATAACCTACACACAGTAACTAACTGCTAAAAGCACTTCTCTTTTCTTTCCTGAGTTTTAAATTCTTCATTTCATCGCCACATTATATTCTACATTACTGTAAAGTCATGTTAAGGCTCCCTGATATTTTGCCAAGTTCAGCTGAAATATAATACTTCGTGAACCATTAAACAATGATTATAGCAATGGTATTGAAGCCAATGAGGGCTAATCCTGCTCTAATTAACTGCTCTTAACACCATGTAAGAAATCTGCTCATCCAAGAGTTCACATACTTGTAGGTTTTCGTATGGTCCAGCCACAGCCCGCAAATGATGGAGCCGACCATTCCAGCTATGACCAGCGTGAGGCCAATTCTGCCTGCATTCAGCTCCTCGCCCTGCAAGAAAGCTGGTTAATATAGTGTACAGAACACAAGAGCCATCTATTTTTCACTTGTTTGGCCAAAACCTGACATCCTAATCTGGACAAGACGC
The DNA here is from genome assembly GCF_027579695.1 of Neoarius graeffei. NCBI lineage: Eukaryota > Metazoa > Chordata > Actinopteri > Siluriformes > Ariidae > Neoarius > Neoarius graeffei. The sequence continues at coordinate 39,987,460 of NC_083570.1, read as the reverse complement.
AAATCAAATATCTATAAATAACCACCATAACCATTTTCACTCATGAAACATGTTAAGTTTTACAAATCCTGTGCATGATAAACCTACAGCATTTTCCTTTCATTTGTAATAAAATAAACCCTGACAGTTAACCAGAGAACCAGTTTTTAGTTAAAAACACAAGTAAGACCAGGATAAAAATTTATCCAGGACAAAATTCATTGAAACAGATTCATATTTGGCAAATGCATCTGTTTATTAAATAAATAAATAAAAATACACCATCCCAAAATCTGACATCAGATATTTTAATCAAAATCAATAACTATTAATTGACCAATTCTCTTCAATTTGACTGTTAAATATTTAAATGAAAACCGGAGTTCGGAGCAGCCTCTAAACATGGCCGCTCCAGTCTACACTTCCCACAATTTGCAGCCCCCCCCAGAGTATTAACTACATCACCTGCCTCCAATTATCCCGCAGTCACCTTCCCTATATAAGCTCAGCAGTCACAAACACACCTCGTGAAGTATTGTTCTGTGTCCTGTACCTGACTACACTGAGCTGTTTGATTTCCTGGCTGACTTCCTGATAAAGACCACCGTTCTCGTTAACTTTTTCAACCTCATTTCCTCATCTTTCCTGTATGACCCTGTTTGCTGATCAATCGACCTCTGCTCGTTTCCTGACTACAATTTGTGCCTCACTCGCTCTCCCCTGCATCTGCCTGCGCTCTGACAGATAACAGAACTGACCTGTCCCTCACTGAGAGGGACGTGTGATATGTTTGACGCACCAATCGTGCCACATTAAGGCAAAAAAAAAAATTTGAGTCACTTCAAGCTGCTAATGTACAGTGGTGCTTGAAAGTTTGTGAACCCTTTAGAATTTTCTATATTTCTGCATAAATATGACCTAAAACATCAGATTTTCACACAAGTCCTAGAAAGTAGATAAAGAGAACCCAGTTAAACAAATGAGACAAAAATATTATACTTGGTCATTTATTTATTAAGGAAAATGATCCAATATTATATATCCGAGTGGCAAAAGTATGTGAACCTTTGCTTTCAGTATCTGGTGTGACCCCCCTGTGCAGCAATAACTGCAACTAAACATTTCCGGTAACTGTTGATCAGTCCTGCAGACCAGCTTGGAGGAATTTTAGCCCATTCCTCCGTACAGAACAGCTTCAACTCTGGGATGTTGGTGGGTTTCCTCACATGAACTACTCACTTCAGGTCCTTCCACAACATTTCGATTGGATTAAGGTCAGGACTTTGACTTGGCCATTCCAAAACATGAACTTTATTCTTCTTTAACCATTCTTTGGTAGAACAACTTGTGTGCTTAGGGTCATTGTCTTGCTGCATGACCCACCTTCTCTTGAGTTTCAGTTCATGGACAGATGTCCTGACATTTTCCTTTAGAATTTGCTGGTATCATTCAGAATTCATTGTTCCATCAATGATGTCAAGCCATCCTGGCCCAGATGCAGCCAAACAGCCCCAAACCATGATACTACCACCACCATGTTTCACAGATGGGATAAGGTTCTTATGCCGGAATACAGGGTTTTCCTTTCTCCAAACATAACGCTTCTCATTTAAACCAAAAAGTTCTATTTTCATCTCATCCGTCCACAAAACATTTTTCCAATAGCCTTCTGGCTTGTCCACGTGATCTTTAGCAAACTGCAGACGAGCAGCAATGTTCTTTTTGGAGAGCAGTGGCTTTCTCCTTGCAACCCTGCCATGCACACCATTGTTGTTCAGTGTTCTCCTGATGGTAGACTCATGAACATTAACATTAGCCAATGTGAGAGAGGCCTTCAGTTGCTTAGAAGTTACTCTGGGGTCCTTTGTGACCTCACCGACTATTACACACCTTGTTCTTGGAGTGATCTTTGTTGGTCGACCACTCCTGGGGAAGGTAACAATGGTCTTGAATTTCCTCCATTTGTACGCAAATGTCTGACTGTGGATTGGTGGAGTCCAAACTCTTTAGAGATGGTTTTGTAACCTTTTCCAGCCTGATGAGCATCAACAACACTTTTTCTGAGGTCCTCAGAAATTTCCTTTGTTCGTGCCATGATGCACTTCCACAAACGTGTTGTGAAGCTCAGACTTTGATAGATCCCTGTTCTTTAAATAAAACAGGGCGCCCACTCACACCTCATTGTCAACCCATTGATTGAAAACACCTGACTCTAATTTCACCTTCAAATTAACTGCTAATCCTAGAGGTTCACATACTTTTGCCATTCACAGATATGTAATATTGGATCATTTTCCTCAATAAATAAATGACCAAGTATAATATTTTTGTCTCATTTGTTTAACTGGGTTCTCTTTCTCTACTTTTAGGACTTGTGTGAAAATTTGATGTTTTCGGTCATATTTATGCAGAAATATAGAAAATTCTAAAGGGTTCACAAACTTTCAAGCACCATTGTACACGGTGTACATTCAAACATGCAAATAGGTGTGATTGTTTACACTAAACTGCGTCAACTTGTTGAAACAAGAAATAATAGGTCACTTTTAATACATACAGTGCCAGTCAAAAGTTTGGACACACCTACTCATTCATACAAGGGCACTTCAGAAAGGTCTTGGCCTCACCCAGAAAACATCATGGGTGAAAGATTGTTCTTGCATTATTTTTCAACATAGTCTCCTTTAACTTCAATGCACTTAGTCCACCACTGTTCAAGTTTCACTATCCCTTATGCTGCACCTTATGTTGTGTCGTTCATTGTCTGCAGTGTTGCACTCTTGCACTTTGTTGTATTGTAGATTTGTAGTACTGTGATGTTTAACGCGACACCATGGTCCTGGAGAAACGTTGTTTTAACTGTGTACTGTACCAACTGTATGGTTGAAATGACAACTGGGAAAGGAAGGGAGAAAAAAAAAAAGCCCACCTTAACCCTTCACAGAAGATGATGACATCTTGAGCCTCCAGATCCTCAACATCATGGATGACTTCATCACTCTGAAAATGGCGACCACACGAGTGGGATTTCAGTTTGGGAAACTGATAGAAGTCCAATGGTGCCAGATCGGGTGAGTAAAAGTGCATGGGGCAACAGTTCAAAGCCACATTTGGCTGCTTGTGCCACTGTGCTGTGTGGACGGGTGCATCGTCCTAGAGCAACATCACGCCAGCTCGAAGTGTTCCTCTCATTTTTTTTCTGTGATCGCTCCTTTCATTTGAGTTTTCGTGGACGGTAATAGAAAGGTTTTATAGTATACAGTTATGCCCCAAAATGGGAGTGACGCCCCTTGTTTCCGGATGAGGCCAAGAACTTTTTGAAGTACCCTCGTAGCTTTTTCTGTATTTTGACTATTTTATACTACATTGTAGAACAATACTGAAGACACCAAAACTATGAAATAACATATGGAATGTATCTGGAATTTTGTGGTAAACAAACAAACAAACAAACAAAAATAGTGTTAAACAAAACATACTTCATATTTTAGATTCTTCAATGTATCCAGCGTTTACCTTGACACTTTGCACACTATTGGCATTATCTTAACCAGCTTCATGGGGTAGTCACCTGGAATGCTTTTCAATCAACCGGTGTGCCTCGTCAAAAGCTAATTAATGCAAGTTCTTGCCTTCTTAATGTGTTTGGACTCATCAAATAGTAAATAAAATAATAAATACAGTAAGTAGCCCTATTCCACAACTGTAGTATTCCTATTATGTCAAGAACCGCTCAACTAAGTAAAAAGAAACAACATTCATCATTACTTTAAGACATGAAGTGTCTTTTAATTAATAAAAATAAAGAAAAACAATAAATTAGAAGGTGTCTCCAAACTTTTGACTGGTACTGTATGTGAATGTGCATAACGTTTCATTTTTGCATCTTCTGGGTTTTTCTTTTGGAAAAAATGGCTTCTTGATGGCAAAATAAAATAAATAAAGGCACACGGTACTAATAAAATCATAACTTTTAGAGCTTGAAATTAATCATTTGTCCATTGCCTGTGGTAATAGGAGAACACATCCTATTTTTTTTTCCAAACTTCTTTTGACGGCAAAGCATGGCAGCAGTGCACTTCCATGGGTTTAGCTTTTGAGATTGAAGAGGAAGTTGCATCATTTCCTCTCAGTAACACACCAGGAGGAAGAAAAGTTATGTGTAAAAGGTTGAGATAAGATTCCTGAGCAAATAAAATGAACATAGAAACTTCAAACAAGAATGATCGATCATAAAAAAAAAAAAGATAATTCTGAAAACTACATTAAACAGTGTGGACAGGGATACCTCCATCTCCACCACTATGTGATGTTTCCCTACTTTACTTTAGTTCATGCAATTATGTTCACTTGAGTTTTATCCAAATTAATCATGATGACTTTTTTGAAGTATTACAATAACTGACACATAAATCTGTTATTCTGAGAATATGATTATGACCTTGCTGTATGAAAAAAAGTGCTTTAAAAAAAAAAAAAATCTCGGCCTATCTTACTGGGGTCCATCTTATTGTGTACCCGAAGATGTTGTATTTAAAGGGGAACTGAAGTCATTTTTAAACTTGCTTTATTTCTTAATTGTGTTATTCAGTTCCATTTTTGGTTTTAGTAACCTTGTATCATGACTCATACTGGCAACTAATTGCAATTAAATATTATACTTTTCAGCCTGTTCGGTTTTTAGCCATGTTGAATTTAGTTCGTTTGGTCCACGGCAGGCGTCACTTATCCGCGCGATCTTCACGAGACTTGTGCGAGACTTTGAAACGTGAAGTGTCAGCCAGGTGTAAGTGCTGCCATTTTAAAAACTATTTTCCAAAAGAAATCTCATCTCATTATCTCTAGCCGCTTTATCCTGTTCTACAGGGTCGCAGGCAAGCTGGAGCCTATCCCAGCTGACTACAGGCGAAAGGCAGGGTACACCCTGGACAAGTCGCCAGGTCATCACAAGGCTGACACATACACACAGACAACCATTCACACTCACACCTACGGTCAATTTAGAGTCATCAGTTAACCTAACCTGCATGTCTTTGGACTGTGGGGGAAACCGGAGCACCCGGAGGAAACCCACGCGGACACGGGGACAACATGCAAACTCCGCACAGAAAGGCCCTCGTCGGCCATGGGGCTCGAGCCCGGACCTTCTTGCTGTGAGGCGATAGCGCTAACCACTACACCACCGTGCGGCCCTCCAAACGAAATATTGCACAAAAACAAGCTTAAATGATGATTACTGCCTACTTTTTTCAAACTTTCCTGATTGCTATCAAAACAAACAAAACTTCTGGCTTGATTACATCAGCATTTGAAGGAGGGCGCGCGCATCTTTTGACAATGTTGGCAGACGTTGGTTGCTTTGATTTCCGCTGTACGTTTTACTTCCGTCCTACAATGTCTCGCACAGGTCTCAGCGAATCTCGTTTATGGCCATCGCTTTGACATATGGACTGATATATTACATAGCATATTTCAAACACTCATAACTTGCTATAACAGTGACAAAATAGCTATCAAAAATGCATTCCTATATTTAATAAAATGAGAAATAGAATTTTGATTTTTTTTAATTGCCTTTAGTTCTCCTTTAAGCTGCATGTTTTTAGAAACAGATCAGACCGAATCTGACCAAACATACCCTGTAAATTACTGCACATCACATCGTCTTGTTTAGTTCACTTTTTTTTGTGCACTTGAATATATTTCCTGTGCTTCTGGCTCTTGGCTGGTCTCCTGGCTCCAGAATCTGATCTATGAAAGACTAGCCTTGCTTGTTATTAATTCATATGCATCAAATCCCCTGAAAACTTTAAAAACTATTCCAGCCATCTGACCTTAATCCTGTCCAAATCAATTCCAACTCCAACCATCTGCTGGTTACAATTATAATTCCTTATAAAATCACATTCAACTACTCGCTAAGGAGAATCTCACGCATGGACAGATGACACAAACACACCAATCCATCATAAACTAGAAGAATAATGAAAAAAAACCCTTGCCTGATAATGAGTGATGATCATTTGGTTGAGGAGCGTGGACACTGAATAGTATGATCCGGTCATGATGCCTGAAAAACAAACAAACATTCATTCACTGCTTCCATTCGCCAACTGATTGGGGGGTTGGGTGCCTTGCAATGTTGTAGTCGAGCCACTAAACCTCAAGTCCAAGTCCAGTCTCAAGTCTCCAGTGTTCAAGTCCAAGTCACTAAAAAAAACTGAGTCGAGTCCAAGAACAAGACTCCACCCACACCATGTGACGGTGGCTGTTGCTGCGTTTATGTGAAAGCGTCTCTGCTACTGTGTTGGACTAACGTTACTGCTCGACCGCCCCGTTTTAGTTAATAGGCTACAGATAAAAAGCTTGTTCATCGCTCAGCAAGCCCCGCCCACTATCAATAGAGCAATGAACATAGCGTGTCACTTCCTTCTCTGGGTGGAGTCTTGCCAAATAACGACTGAAGTTCAAGGTTGTCCCCGTCGTCTCCTCAGTAGTTCTTCTACATATGGAACACATAGCAGTGCATTTTTTCCCCACTGAATGAGAAGTCTGTATAAGCAAAGCGGACAATCCTCGGGACGTTCTCTCCAGGCATTGTAGCGCCATTAACGTTAGTTTGTTCCTGAACATCACGTATGAACAGGTGAATGTGCGTTCTCTTGCATTAAATTAGTATAAAAGTTAATGTAGATATAAAATATGCCAAATTATTATGGCATGTTACAAAAAATAAAGAAAAAATCTGAGTCCTCGTCTTCAGTTTACAAGTCCAAATGCAGTTAATGCACGAGTCCGAGTCCAAGTCATCAGTGCTCAAGTCCAAGTCAAGAGTCCTTAAAATTAGGGCACGAGTCGGAATCCTGGACTTGAGTAGTACAAGCCTGAAGACTTGCTCAAGGGCACTTCAGCCATTCCTGCTGGTCCAGGGAATCAAACCGGCAACCTTTCGGTCCCAAAGCTGCTTCTCTAACCATTAGGCCATAGCTTCCCCCATGATTAATAATTTAAAAACCATTTTCAGATGATACAGAATCACTAGCAATAACTAAGCCACAGGCAGCCGCACCGCTCCACGCAAACATGCAGGTGTGAGTGGGACGGTGTAGCAATAACAAATGACGATAAGAAAATATAAAGCATTTAAAATGACACTAGAGTGTTAAAGATAAAAAGATGAGTACACTACTTTTGCCTGTTTCATAAAGTCACAGTAAAAGTATTGAGGGAATGACACTGATGAACACTGCTCTTCATAATGCAGGTGAAAGACAGAAAACTCAACAAATCTCACCGTAACTCAGCAGGAGCAGGATGAACGGCTTGCTCTTGAATAGATTAATGATGGACTGCTTATAGGAATAATCTTCAGCTAGGCCTGTGGGTAACACTGCCTGAGCTTGACTCGGCGGTAAAGGGGGTCTGTCTTGAATGACTGAGAGAGAGAGAGAGAGAGAGATGTAATAAGTCTTAACAAATCACTCTTGTACAGTGGTGCTTGAAAGTTTGTGAACCCTTTAGAATTTTCTATATTTCTGCATAAATATGACCTAAAACATCATCAGATTTTCACACAAGTAGATAAAGAGAACCCAGTTAAACAAATGAGACAAAAATATTATACTTGGTCATTTATTTATTGAGAAAAATGATCCAATATTACATATCTGTGAGTGGCAAAAGGATGTGAACCTTTGCTTTCAGTAACTGGTGTGACCCCCTTGTGCAGCAGACAAGCAGACAAGACTTGAATTTGTACACAATCTGTCTGACTGTGGATTGGTGGAGTCCAAACTCTTTAGAGATGGTTTTGTAACCTTTTCCAGCCTGATGAGCATCAACAATGCTTTTTCTGAGGTCCTCAGAAATCTCCTTTGTCCGTGCCATGATACACTTCCACAAACATGTGTTGTGAAGATCAGACTTTGATAGATCCCTGTTCTTTAAATAAAACAGGGTGCCCACTCACACCTGATTGTCATCCCGTTGATTGAAAACACCTGACTCTAATTTCATCTTCAAATTAACTGCTAATCCTAGAGGTTCGCATACTTTTGCCACTCACAGATATGTAATATTGGATCCTTTTCCTCAATAAATAAATGACCAAGTATAATATTTTTGTCTCATTTGTTTAACTGGGTTCTCTTTATCTACTTTTAGGACTTGTGTGAAAATCTGATGATGCTTACGGTCATATTTATGCAGAAATATAGAAAATTCTAAAGGGTTCACAAACTTTCAAGCACCACTGTATACTATCTTGATTTTTATGTTGGCAATCCTATTTGTTCTGCTCTCTGGTATGGCAGGTTGACAAACTGACTTGAATGGATTGCAAACTTACCAATGATTGTTAAAATGAACAGCAAGGTTGAGATGGCAGCTGTTCCGTAGAACATTATGCTTATATTGTGGCCCATCAGTCCTTTATCATCTTGTGTGTTTGGGACCAGGACAGGCGGGAGCAGAAACCCTATAGCTACGCCCAGCTGTGTGTTAGAGAGAAAGAGAGTCACGTCACATCACACTTTAAACAAGATTTCACGTTATCAAAACTGAGCCTCAGGAGTTTTCTATTGCACTTTATACACATCGTGCTAAGCAATATTTTAACCTAAGCTTAATTACAGCATTAAATAAATAAACAGCCAATAAACGAAACATGCCTCCATACACATTATTCAACACCCACCAAGAACATGCACCTCCTCATTCAATTTGTTACGTCTCCAATGAACACAACATCGTTTCTTAAGAATAGCTTCGAGAGGCTATTTAAAGCCCAGTGATTAAGTGTGATTGTGTTTGGGTGCAAATAAATAATTAACAATTATTCCATGAAACCAAGTCATACATGAGCTGATAGCCAACGAGGCGTGTAGCACAGAGTCTGCTATAAGCCATGCAGGACAAAACTGAGTGGAATAAATGTTTTATTCTATCCACATTCACTGGATTTTGAGAAACAAAGCATTTTTATTTTCTGCAAAATTAAAAAATAACTTTATACAAAACGTCTTAGGTGACTTCTTAACCTATCAATGGCTGTATAAATTGACTTTAGCAGTGGTTGGTTTGGCTTTTTTTTGTAGAAAGTGCCGTCGTGCCGAGGTATAAAACAACTTTAAACGTTTATTTAATTCTTCATCGGACATTTCAGTCCTGTAACTTTCAAACTTCTTTGTGCTTTTGAGCCAGTCTAAAAAAAAAAAAAAAATTCAACAAATTTTAAAGTTAGACTGCCTTTCTGATTTTTCAAGTGTCGGTCATAAAAAGAATTTTCACTGACAGCCAGTTATTTTTGTTTAGTGGACCGAAAGTTGCTGAATTCAAATTACAGACTTCCAATTTTATTCGTTTTTTTTTTAATAGAACAATTAATGAATTTAGAGCCAAGTGGCCCTAAATTCTCCACCATCTTTTCCTGCTTCACCATGACGCAATTCAAGATACTATGTCATGCATTACATGGTGGGCTTTCCCTGTTCATGCAAGTTATTGTGGCATACAAATTTGAAACAGGAGAGGAAAATGGAGGACGTGAATGAAACATGGAAAACTGGCAACAGTAACAGAAAGCGAGAAGAAAAGGATGTTATGTTGTGAAGGAAAGGAAACGCAGGACCAAACTAATAAATATCGGTGCTCAGCGAGCACCTCGGTGTGATCAGCTGTTCGTTTAGCGACAGAATGATGGAACTGTATCAGTATTTTATGATGTAACTAATATATATATATATATATATATATATATATATATATATATATATACCCCTGATATAGGAGTTGTTTTCTTTTTTCGGTTGCTCCTGTTAGGGGTCACCACAACGGATCTGTTCTGCATATTTGATCTGGCATAGGTTTTTACACTGGAAGCCCTGGGACCACTGTACTTTAGCAGGTGCTAAAATACACGAAAAGTCACGCTAGCCCTAACCCTCAAACAACTAATCCCAAAGCACAGACAAACACCAGTTTTGATGACTTCAACATATAATAGAACAAGGTAAGCTTTTCTTTATTTATTATTGATAATATGGGGAGCCCTGCGATAACCTGCAATTAGCACAAGACTGTTTTTCTGAATGGCACTCTGTGTCTGCTGGCGTTCCTCAGGGGACCAAATTAGGCCCCTGGTTATTTCTCATTATGATCAACGACCTCTATGCAGGGGCGGCACGGTGGTGTAGTGGTTAGCGCTGTCACCTCACAGCAAGAAGGTCCGGGTTCAAGCCCCGTGGCCGGCGAGGGCCTTTCTGTGCGGAGTTTGCATGTTCTCCCCGTGTCCGCGTGGGTTTCCTCCGGGTGCTCCGGTTTCCCCCACAGTCCAAAGACATGCAGGTTAGGTTAACTGGTGACTCTAAATTGACCGTAGGTGTGAGTGTGAATGGTTGTCTGTGTCTATGTGTCAGCCCTGTGATGACCTGGCGACTTGTCCAGGGTGTACCCCGCCTTTCGCCCGTAGTCAGCTGGGATAGGCTCCAGCTTGCCTGCGACCCTGTAGGACAGGATAAAGCGGCTAGAGATAATGAGATGAGATGAGATTACTTTCTGGGCTTGACCAGCTCCAGACAACTTTTGGAATGGGAGGAAACCTGTGCAGACACAGGGAGAACATGAGCACAGAAAATTGTGAGATTCGAACCTAGAACCTTCTTGCTGTGAGTTAATAATGATAATCACTGCACCATCACATATGAGGAGTTGTTTGAGCTTAGTTTATTGCGTCCTGGACAGGGATCATTGACATGAACGCTATGACGTCATCACCTGGTTTCCCAGTACGGCTACAGCGCAGGCAGTGGACACCTCTCTGGGCCCGAACCACACAGACGCGATCCTGGAGGGCAGGCCGAGGATGAACACCTGAGCCACAGAACAGACCACCTGAGCCGTCATGGTAACCCAGAAGAGCCCGGGTGCGGCACTCGCACACTTCAGCCACGCGCCTGCGCAGTTGAGGCCGGAGCCGAGCAGCGCCGTGATGCGCAGCCCTTTGCAGTCCAGCAGCCAAGTGACGGGGAAGATGAGCGGGATGTAGGCCACCATGTACACCACTGACAGCCAGTCGATCATCACACTCGTCACGCCGTAGAAGTGCGTGAAGATGTTGGTGATGATGCTGTACTGGATCCACTGGAAGGCGTTGAGCAGAGAGTACAGGCTGAAGATGAGGAGCACGGCAAAGCGCCTGCGGTACAGCCTGGTCTGGAGAAGAGGAGGAGGAGAAGGAGGAGGAGGAGGGTTCTGTTCCGCAGGAAGCATGGCGCGGCTCTCCGACTCGTTCTCCTCCTCCTTCACGGTGACTTTGACAGCGCTGCACTCCGTTACACTGTCGTATTCATCCGGGGAAGCCGGTGTGTCTCCGTGCCTCACTGCTTCCTGAATCAACTCACCCGCCACCATTATGATGCTCTCTCTCTCTCACGCGCTTCTCTGTAACATCCGGGAATCGATCTCAGCTCATCCAGTAGTGCGTGTTTAACCCTTTGGTGACTGACCCCTTGAACATGGTTCCTCCAGGAACGATGACGTTTCAGTCGTCAAGACAACGGAAAAACTAAAATACAAGAGCATTTTGTTTTGTGCACAAGAGCATTGTGACGTATCTTTCTGTTTTTGTATTTTAGTTCTTCTGTTGTCTTGACAACTGAAAAGTCATAGTTCCTGGAGGAACCATTTTCAAGGGGTCAGTCACCAAAGGGTTAAAAAGCAGGAGTTAAACACGCGCGTCTTTGTAACATAAGGGAATCGATCTCAGCTCATCCAGTCGTGCGTGTTTAAAAAGCAGGAGTTAAACACGCGGGTCTTTGTAACATCCGGGAATCGATCTCAGCTCATCCAGTCGTGCGTGTTTAAACAGCAGGAGTTAAACACGTGCGTCTTTGTAACATAAGGGAATCGATCTCAGCTCATCCAGTCGTGCGTGTTTAAAAAGCAGGAGTTAAACACGCGCATCTTTATAACATCCGGGAAGCGAACTCAGCTCATCCAGTAGTGCGGGAGTTAAACCGGGCGCTAAGAAAGGCATGAGCCCTGCATTATTCTCCGCTCTGACTCCCAGCCCGGCATAAGGAAACTCCGTGATGACGCGGTGTGGCGTGATATATAGCGTTTCCTTCAATGGGACGGTTGACACACAGAGAAGCATCAAAGCCCAAGTGATTCGATACAGTGTGTCGAAGCTCGTTTAAACAAGGACACCACGTCACTGGTGATGTTTCACCGGAAAGGGTTGGACTCAGAGTGCAAATTACCCCACCATGGTCCACTATCATATCAATCGCCCCCCCCCCGGTCCTGTCCCGTCTCGTCTATGGAAGTCGGTGTCAGTAACTCAACACAATAACTCTGAACAATAATTTTTAATGTCATTAAGAAGCATGACAAACCATACAGTACTACCACAGAAGAAAAACAGCAGTGCAACCTGATAACCTTCTTTGTCAGAACAAACTGGGTATCAACACTACAAATGAGTCACATACAGTATATACACACAGGCAGAACAGTCCTGCTGAATGTCTTGCTCTCTTTCGTCCTGCTGTGCCTCTCCTGTCTGCTGGGAACCCATTTTCTTTATTCACATGAACAGTGTATAAAACCTAACTGCACCTACACTTGTACTGTAATTGTCTGTAGATCTTAGTGCTAATATTTACTACTTACTCTTTTAGCACCAAAAAAATGCCTGATGTCTGGCCCTTTTCTTTTCCTCATGTTTGGCCTACTGTCTCTGTGAATAAACTCAAACAGGGTACTGAGATGAAACTATGACTATCTTAAAAATAATACAAAAGGAATGTAAGTAAAAACAATAGAAAACATCCATGTACTAGGCTATTTTGCCTAGGCTAGCCTACTACCTGGCTCTTTTTATGTTGCCCCCAGTCCCCAGAGGTTCTGATTGTAATTTTACATAGGCTTAGCTAGGCCTACATCAGAACTTCTTGTGCCTAATCACACACACAGGATGGGCCTATGTGCCAAATGAATTTCAGAAGGGCACAATTTATTCATGATAAAATGAGAATGGAAACATATGGAGTTCTTCTCCTTTGAAATGAGAATTGTTTCTGTACCACACTGTAATAAGCTTGATTTAAATAGAGACTTAGCTTATCTTGCTAACTAACATTGGTAACTAACGTTAATGTCCGTCCACTGTAGCCTTCTGGCCTCAGTGGGTAAGTAATTCAATGTATAAAGCCGGGGCGTGGCCACGGGGGGGGGGGGGGGGGGGGGGGGGGGGCTGGGCTGGGCTGGGGTGGGCACTGCCCCGCCAGGGACAAGTCCTGCCCCCCTGAGAAATGCCCTGTCCATCCAAAGAAAACTGGCTAGAAAAAAGGCCACGATTTATGATCTCTGTTTGTGTCTTGTATTGGTAGAATAAATGCTGGTGTTGATTTAAAAACAGCATATATCTGCAAAGTTTATAGCTTTAATTATTTTTTGTTATCGTGTTTCCCCCCTCCGTAACCTTAAGGGGCAGAACAATAGTCAAAACTGCTTTCCAGTTGGTTCGTTTGAATAGGGGGCGTGTCAGTCCTCCTCCATTCAACTAGCAAGCACAACGCTGTGCGGGAGTTTACTTTGCACCCATACAGTTCCTATTTCGTTCTTCTCTGTCATCTTTTCACAAAGTAGTGGTAGTAGTTTTTGTTGAGTTGAGCTTGTTCGTTTCATTTACTTGTTGATTTGTGTAGATAAGTCAGCTAGTTACAGCAGTCTGCCTGTGCTAGCCTGCTATTATTAAGACTAGGAGATTGTGCTAGCTAGTTGAATTGCCAGCCTAGGCAGGCAGCCAGCCACTAAGCATAACCCACACAGACGTTATTAAAACATTTTATTAACTAGTACGTAACACCAAAAGACATGCATAGGTGGCTCATTAAAAAGCAGACCTCGTCCACCCCTGTCGCTGGGCAAGCTTCTGACTCCGCTGTTGAGCCCAGCACCGCTGCTGCCAACGCGGAGCAAAGCCCTTCACAGGATCTGAATAGGTCTGCACCATCCTGCAGTTCTGTGGCCGCTTCAGGAACTCAAAACCCCTGCATTTCACAAAGTACGCAGTCCTCCCAAACCTCTGATGTGCACGTCCCTTCCAACTTAAATATGGATAGCCCGTCCCAGCCTATTTTAACTAATTACCCCAAGCGCCCATTTGGACAAACCCTTCGGTGCTTTAGTGCAAGCTGGTATCATTCTCGACCGTGGCTCGAGTATTCCGTTATCCGCGATGCCAGCTTTTGCTTTGCCTGCCGCAAATTTAACATTTCACATTCGGACCGCGAGGATATATTTACCAAACGTGGCTTCACAAATTGGAAAAAAGCCCTTGAAAAAGACGCCGGCTTCCAGAAACATGTGTCGAGTCTCCCGCACGTCAGATCAATGTCTGTGTGGCAGGAACACCAGCGTCGGGCAGAGACGGGTGAAAGCATACAGTAGCTCACCTGCTGGGTCAAACGCAGATAGAAAAAAACAGGTACTATGTGAAGAGCATTGGGGAGGCCGTTCAGTTCCTGGCTGTCAATGAACTGGCTCTGCGTGGTCACAATCACGAGGGTGGGGAGGAGGGACTTTTCCTGAAGTTTTTTGAATATACAGTCAAAAAAGATGAGAAATTGGCAGAAATTGTAAAACATATCCCAGACAATGCAAAATACACGTCAAACGTAATACAAAATGAAATAATTGAAACCCTCACCAAAATGGTGCTAAACAATATCCAAGCCAGATACGAGAAAGCAGACTCTCCTGGACTTTGCATTAAAAGTGATGGTACCAGAGATCACTGTAACATAGAGAATTTGTCTGTAGTAATTAGATTTGTCCAAAACTCTGTCCCCAAGGAACACCTAATTGGATTAATTGAACTACATCAGCTTGATGCTGAGTACATTTCCGACCACATTCTTTCACATTTGACTGACCTGGGTTACAGACCAGACAATTTAGTGTGTCAGTGCTATGATGGTGCGTCTGTCATGTCTGGGGGAAGGGGTGGTGTCCAAGCTTTGTTGCAAAACAAAGTGGGGAAGTACATTCCATACGTGCACTGCTACAACCACCAGCTCCATTTGGCAGTGGTTCACGCAATGGAAGCAGAACCCCTGGCAAAGAAGTTCTTTGACTGGTCAAATTCTTTAAACACATTTTGTCACAGACATTATGTTGCACACACATACAACACACCTACACTGAAACGACTACTGGAAATACGGTGGACCAGTCATTATGAGGTCACGAAGTCCATTGTCACCAATGAGGACACAATCAGAGGGCTTCTCTCAGATGTAGCAGAGGATGACACTGCTCCTTTTGACATCAGCACAGAGGCATTGGGTCTTTCGACCCAATTAAAACGACAGTGTTTCTTTAACACAGGAAAGTTCCTCCTTCAGGTCCTTGGTGCACTGAAACCAGCTAATGCCATTCTGCAGGCCCAAGCAGTGGATATGTGCACTGCTGGGGAGGTGGTGACAGCTTCACTGGCTACTCTGAAGGAGATGAGGAGTGACTCATTCTGGCAGGAGCATTTCTCTCAGGGTGGAAGTAGGCCTACCAATTCGCCCCCACCTAAAAGAAAACGCAAAGTTAATTCACAGCTTGGTGATAACGTTGTCTTGTCAACACTTGGGCATTCTGATGACCAAATAGCTCCTAATCAAACTTTTAAAAAGGCCATGTTAAACATTCTTGACAGAGCTATTGTAGAGATGGAGACAAGATTCTCTCAGAGAAATGTTGAACTGATGAGGTCCACATCATTTCTCCTGCCAAAATCAAAGTCCTTTCTTGAGCCCTCTCTCCTGAAACCACTTCAGGTGCTTGCAGGCACAGAGCTTAACAGCATAAGCTTGCAAAATGAAATTTCTGTGGCAAAAGCAATGTTGCTCAATAAATTGTCAACTGATGCTAACCTCTCTGAAGCATGCTAATGCATTCAGCAGTACAAAGAGGCCTTTCCCATATTGCATTCAATATATGTCACAGCACTTGTCATTGGCGTGTCTTCAGCTGCATGCGAAAGCTCTTTCTCCACCTTGAACCGCATCCTCACTCCACTACGCAGAACAATGCTGCATTCAAGGAAGAAAAATTTAGTCATTCTGGCACAAGAGAAGGAAATCACAGAAAATCTAGACATGAATGAATTTGTTTCAGAATTTGCTAAGTGTAACCGCAGACTTGTACTGTAGATAATGGTCCAGGTCAAAGGTCAGCTATTCATGAAGACCAGTAGATGGTGCATCCCAACATTTTCAATGTCAACATTTAAATTTCCATTCAGCATAGCCAGGCTTTTCAAAAAAAGTTAGTATAGTTTTTTTTTCTTTACAAAAAAAACAAACAAACAAAAAAACAAAACAAAAAAAAACTTCATAAAAAAATTCCACACTGTTAACAAAATTGACGGTCATGATTTATGCTAGTGTGACCATATTTTGATTACCGAATTGAATTATTATTATTATTATTATTATTATTATTATTATTATTGGACTATTAGGCCTAGTAATTGTAGTAGTGGTTTTCCACCGATTTTTCAGGTATTGTTTTCTGCCCCCCCAGATGAGCTAACTGCCCACCCACACATGCCATTCTGGTCACACCTCTGGAGATGTGACATGAGCTGAAAGAACAAATCACTTTAATAAATGAAAGTTGTAAAATAACACATTTTCAACAGGCTAAAAGTTGGTTAGCAACTAACATTACCAATGCACGTCTTCTGCTGCAAACCACAGACTCTATAAATTGCTGCAAACCCATGGACTGTATCTGATGAATCAACTGAATACGGTGTGGACTAGAAGCTATTGCTTCTAGCGCAGGGCTTTTCAAAGTGTGGGGCGCGTCTCCCCTAGGGGGCGCCAGAGTTCTTCGGGGGGGTGCAACGTGAGGAAAAATAAACCAGAATAAGTTACTATTGCGGACATTTAGCGAACTTCAGCTAGCCTTTGCCAGAGACAAAATGGATTGATTTTTAGTACCTAAAGCTACAGTTAGTGAGGAGACAGAGTCTGGGCCAAGCAAAAAAAGAAGGAAGTATGACCACGATTATTTAAAGTTTGGATTTTCATGGACTGGATCTGAAGATGCTCCACTGCCACAGTGTGTTGTCTGCCAAGAGGTGCTAGCTAACGATGCTATGAGATGTTTAAAATGTGTAAAACAAGATGTTTAAAAAAAAGCACAGATGTTTAAAATATGTAAAAAAAAAAGAGGTTTTCACAAAGCACAGATGTTTAAAATGTGTAAAAAAATGTTTTAATAAAGCTCATATGTTTTAAATGTGTAAAAAAAAAGATGCTTTCAAAAAGCACAGATGTTTAAAATGTGTAAAAGAAAAAAATAAAAATGTGTACAACACCCATTTTTTAAATACGAATGGAACATTAAGTATAGCAACAACAAAAATTGTAAGGGGGGGCGCTGTTGTTTATTTGCTCTCTGCGGGGGGGGGGGGGGGGGGGGGGGGGGGGGGGCTGACTCTCCCACACTTTGAAACCCCCTGCTCTAGCGCGTTCTAGCGCTGCGGTGACTAAAAATGGTACGGTCCACAATAGGGGTGTCTGTCTGAAATCAATTTACATTAAAATGTTCCTACAATAAGAATGCCGAATAGGAGTTGGTTTGAATTATATATTCCTTTTCACAATATCAGAAAAAATATCGGACCCCCCCAAAACTTATATTTTTGTCTCTTTGGGGGGTACTGGGTCTTCATTGGGGGGGTATAGTACCCCCCAGTACCCCCCGTAATTCGAACTATGGTTGGACTTTTTCGAATACCAGAGTGGGTTCGTTTCCCTCCAAATCAATGTGCATCAAACAGTACACTCAAGCAGAATACACAAAGACGTACACGTCAACCTTTAGTTACCAAAATCCAATATCCAAAGCACCGATTGTTTTATTCCACATTAGATTAGATTAGATAAAACTTTATTGATCCCTTTGGGAGGGTTTCCTCAGGGAAATTAAGATTCCAGCGGCATCATTACAGATAAACAGAGAAAAGAAATAGAGGAAAACTTCTAGATAAATTAAAATAAATAAAGTATTTACATATACAAATATAAAAAAAAAAAAAAGATATGGGGAGAGGCGGCATGGTGGTGTAGTGGTTGGCGCTGTTACCTCACAGTAAGAAGGTCCGGGTTCGAGCCCCGTGGCCGGCAAGGGCCTTTCTGTGCGGAGTTTGCATGTTCTCCCCGTGTCCGCGTGGGTTTCCTCCAGGTGCTCCGGTTTCCCCCACAGTCCAAAGACATGCAGGTTAGGTTAACTGGTGACTCTAAATTGACCGTAGGTGTGAATGTGAGTGTGAATGGTTGTCTGTGTCTATGTGTCAGCCCTGTGATGACCTGGCGACTTGTCCAGGGTGTACCCCGCCTTTCGCCCGTAGTCGGCTGGGATAGGCTCCAGCTTGCCTGCGACCCTGTAGAAGGATAAAGCGGCTAGAGATAATGAGATGAGACCTCTATGCACCGATTGACATGTGGAAATATGTAGACGACACAACGATCTCAGAAATAGTTGAGAAAGGCCAGGAGAGCAACATTCAATCTGTTGTGGACACCATTTCTAGTCAATCTAGCTCTGAAAGATTGCAGTTGAATGAAACCAAATGTAAGCAGGCCTTTCAACATGAAACCTGCGACGGATAACGTCGTAGGTGCCCAAATTAAAAAGGCACCCAAAATATGCTACCAAACGTTAAAAAAAAAAAAAAAGTTGATTAAATATACTTGGCTGCATAAAAATCAATGTCTTGACTTTTTTTTAACAAAACACCCAAATTAGCAAGAATTAGCATGCATTTCTCGTAATTGGCGCGAAATCTGCACCATTCCCATGTTGTTCCAGGTTCGTCAAACTAGCCGTAAGCCTCGCACAGAGCACGAATTCTCAATCAACGGTGATCGGCGCACCATGATTTCGTGGCAGAGCGAGACTTGCGTACCAATGACCAGAGCGGGATTTCCACATCAGGTAAATCTTCTTTCTTCTTCTTTTATATTGTTTTATGGCAGTTGGCAAACAGCTTTTAGGTGCATTACCGCCACCTTCTGGACAGGAGTGTGAACCAGAATGTTTACTATCCTATTGTGCTAAATTCTCCTAATAATTCCTGTATCATTTAAAAACCTAAAAATAGCCCTATATCCCACATTATCTGACCTCAACTGCAATATCTCTCTGATACCTAGTGTCATATGATTTAAATCAGGTAAAAGACTGAATAAAAGAGAGCTATTCAGGACACAACTGTATGTATTTCAGATACAGCTTGCATCTTAAATACACACAGTTGTGTAAGTGTGGGTGGAATCAGTGACTTGGAGCTTGGTCCTCTTGTTGATGATCGTCTTAGACACTGGCCTTTTATTTAAACCAAGATCTTTTACCTAACTACATACTGTGAATTGCACTGCCAGTTCTTGCGATGGGACTGAAAAACCTTTTGCGTCACAGGTCTGCTACAAGTTTGTCTCTTTGATGGCAACAGTGCATAACTTTTTCAGTCACAGGCTCCTTTCCTCCAGGCTCTCCTCAGGCCCACTGCACCCAGTGAGTTAATACTGTTTTACGTCACTTGTATACGATCAATCCTTGAATACACCTGCCAAGGATATCACCGTGCCCTACCGGAGTACCTAAGTGACGACCTAGAAAGGTTGCAGAAACGGGCTTTTAAAATCATCTACCCTGGTTTGTCTTACAGAGAAGCCCTTGGGCAATCCGGTCTTTGCACACTTGTTGAAAGAAGAGAAGCAATGGCATCCAAACTGTTTGGTGAGATTATTTCTAACCCGCGACATAGGATTTACAAGCTCCTCCGTGCAAGGAACAATTGCACTTACACATTAAGGAACTCTAGGAAGTTTGCCTGCTCTCCTTGCAAGACTGAACATTTTAAGAATAGTTTGTTTTGCATTTACATCTTAATATTTCAATTCTAGTCAAATTTTAAATTAATAATTTTATATTCATTTATTTATTTTTCATTTGTTAACAAATGTAATTCATCCAATATGGCTGCAATGTTTTAGTAACTAAAGTATCCATCTATCTAGAACCTGGCGACTTGTCCAGAGTGTACCCCGCCTCTCACCCATGGTCAGCTGGGATAGGCTCCAGCTTGCCTGCGACCCTGTAGATCAGGATAAAGCGGCTACAGATAATGGATAATACAGCCCCCGAACCCCTTCTAGGCTCGGTAAAGTACAGCGCCTGCTAAAGTGCAAACTATCCGAAGCCCTTCCTGACACAACCCTTCCTAAACTATCCGGGCTTGGGACTGGCACTAAGCATGCACTGGCTCGTGGCTGTGTATTTTTCGTAACCTGCATGCCTTTTTGATTGATTGATTTTATTTTTTTATTTTATTTATTTATATAAAAAATAAAATACATGATTTAGTTTCAAATAAACCACACCACATACTTAAACTAAAAACAGAGTGTCAGGATAACACAATAAAGCTCGAAAGTTTATTTCCATTGTGGTCCTTTGATGTTGGATGGCAGCAGATGTAAAAATGACAAGAGTGGCGTTGTGACATTACTAAAATTGTAAAACAAAATTACATAGTATACACATCAGATTAACATTGTATACATACTATATAAGTACAAGCCCTACATTATCTGATCTCTAAGCCATGTTTTCACAGCACATTTAAACCCATCCAAACTAATAATTACCTTAGTATTACCTGGTAACTTATTCCACAAACTAGTTGCAACATATAAAAAGGAATCCTTCCCTATTTTAGTTTGCACTCGTGGAGGAACAAAATCTGTGGAACACCCCCTAGTAAAGTAACTATGAACGTCCCTCACTCTACTAAAGAAATTATTTAAATATTTAGGGACATCTCCATTTACAATCTTATATCTCATCTCATCTCATTATCTCTAGCCGCTTTATCCTTCTACAGGGTCGCAGGCAAGCTGGAGCCTATCCCAGCTGACTACGGGCGAAAGGCGGGGTACACCCTGGACAAGTCGCCAGGTCATCACAGGGCTGACACATAGACACAGACAACCATTCACACTCACATTCACACCTACGGTCAATTTTAGAGTCACCAGTTAACCTAACCTGCATGTCTTTGGACTGTGGGGGAAACCGGAGCACCCGGAGGAAACCCACGCGGACACGGGGAGAACATGCAAACTCCACACAGAAAGGCCCTCGCCGGCCCCGGGGCTCGAACCCAGGACCTTCTTGCTGTGAGGCGACAGCGCTAACCACTACACCACCGTGCCGCCACAATCTTATATACCATGCTCAATTCAATTTGAGAGACTCTATCCTCTACCCTTAACCATCCCAGCCTCTTAAAATGATGAGGATCAAGGTGAGTTCTTGAGGGCAAATCCAAAATGGTCCTTACTAATTTATTTTGTGAGGTCTGGAGCTTCTTCTTGAAATACCTAGTAAGGCCATTATACCAAGAACAACAGGCATAATCATAGTAGGGCTGAATTATAGCGCCTGCTAAGGTCAACATAGCCTTCTTATCCAGATACATGGAAATTCTGGCCATAAAACATACTGATTGATTTACTTTAGTAATTACTTTCTGGGGGGCGGCACGGTGGTGTAGTGGTTAGCGCTGTCGCCTCACAGCAAGAAGGTCCGGGTTCAAGCCCCGTGGCCGGCGAGGGCCTTTCTGTGCGGAGTTTGCATGTTCTCCCCGTGTCCCCGTGGGTTTCCTCCGGGTGCTCCGGTTTCCCCCACAGTCCAAAGACATGCAGGTTAGGTTAACTGGTGACTCTAAATTGACCATAGGTGTGAATGTGAGTGTGAATGGTTGTCTGTGTCTATGTGTCAGCCATGTGATGACCTGGCGACTTGTCCAGGGTGTATCCCGCCTTTCGCCCGTAGTCAGCTGGGATAGGCTCCAGCTTGCCTGCGACCCTGTAGGACAGGATAAAGCGGCTAGAGATAATGAGATGAGATGAGATTACTTTCTGGGCTTGACCAGCTCCAGACAACTTTTGGAATGGGAGGAAACCTGTGCAGACACAGGGAGAACATGAGCACAGAAAAGTGTGAGATTCGAACCTAGAACCTTCTTGCTGTGAGTTAATAATGATAATCACTGCACCATCACATATGAGGAGTTGTTTGAGCTTAGTTTATTGCGTCCTGGACAGGGATCATTGACATGAACGCTATGACGTCATCACCTGGTTTCCCAGTACGGCTACAGCGCAGGCAGTGGACACCTCTCTGGGCCCGAACCACACAGACGCGATCCTGGAGGGCAGGCCGAGGATGAACACCTGAGCCACAGAACAGACCACCTGAGCCGTCATGGTAACCCAGAAGAGCCCGGGTGCGGCACTCGCACACTTCAGCCACGCGCCTGCGCAGTTGAGGCCGGAGCCGAGCAGCGCCGTGATGCGCAGCCCTTTGCAGTCCAGCAGCCAAGTGACGGGGAAGATGAGCGGGATGTAGGTCACCATGTACACCACTGACAGCCAGTCGATCATCACACTCGTCACGCCGTAGAAGTGCGTGAGGATGTTGGTGATGATGCTGTACTGGATCCACTGGAAGGCGTTGAGCAGAGAGTACAGGCTGAAGATGAGGAGCACGGCAAAGCGCCTGCGGTACAGTCTGGCCTGGAGAAGAGGAGGAGAAGGAGGAGGGTTCTGTTCCGCAGGAAGCATGGCGCGGCTCTCCGACTCGTTCTCCTCCTCCTTCACGGTGACTTTGACAGCGCTGCACTCCGTTACACTGTCGTATTCATCCGGGGAAGCCGGTGTGTCTCCATGCCTCACTGCTTCCTGAATCAACTCACCCGCCACCATTATGATGCTCTCTCTCTCTCACGCGCTTCTCTGTAACATCCGGGAATCGATCTCAGCTCATCCAGTAGTGCGTGTTTAAAAAGCAGGAGTTAAACACGCGCGTCTTTGTAACATAAGGGAATCGACACTCTTAAAACGAATGTGTTGGAAATCAACACATCTTTTGTGCAAGTTTAATTTCAACAAGAGGTGTGTTATATTTCAGAAATGTTTAACACCAAAATTGCACAAATAACAAATAATGTGTTAAAATGAACAAAAGTTCTGTTGTCCCAATCTGGACATAGAGATGTGTTAAAAAACAACGCAAGTTATGTTATTTTCAACACGTGTTTTAAGAGTGGATCTCAGCTCATCCAGTAGTGCCTGTTTAAAAAGCAGAAGTTAAACACGCGCGCGTCATTGTAACATCCGGGAATCGATCTCAGCTCATCCAGTAGTGCGGGAGTTAAACCGGGCGCTAAGAAAGGCATGAGCCCTGCATTATTCTCCGCTCTGACTCCCAGCCCGGCATAAGGAAACTCCGTGATGACGCGGTGTGGCGTGATATATAGCGTTTCCTTCAATGGGACGGTTGACACACAGAGAAGCATCAAAGCCCAAGTGATTCGATACAGTGTGTCGAAGCTCGTTTAAACAAGGACACCACGTCACTGGTGATGTTTCACCGGAAAGGGTTGGACTTTTTCGAATACCAGAGTGGGTTTGTTTCCCTCCAAATCAATGTGCATCAAACAGTACACTCAAGCAGCATACACAAAGACGTACATATCAACCTTTAGTTACCAAAATCCAATATCCAAAGCACCGATTGTTTTATTCCACATTAGATTAGATTAGGTAAAACTTTATTGATCCCTTTGGGAGGGTTTCCTCAGGGAAATTAAGATTCCAGCAGCATCATTACAGATAAACAGAGAAAAGAAATAGAGGAAAACTTCTAGATAAATTAAAATAAATTATTTACATATACGAATATAAAAAAATAAGATATGTGGAGAGGTGGCATGGTGGTGTAGTGGTTAGCGCTATCGCCTCACAGCAAGAAGGTCCGGGTTCGAGCCCCGTGGCCGGCAAGGGCCTTTCTGTGCGGCGTTTGCATGTGGGTTTCCGTGTGGGTTTCCTCCGGGTGCTCCGGTTTCCCCCAAAGACATACAGGTTAGGTTAACTGGTGACTCTAAATTGACCGTAGGTGTGAATGTGAGTGTGAATGGTTGTCTGTGTCTATGTGTCAGCCCTGTGATGACCTGGCGACTTGTCCAGGGTGTACCCCGCCTTTCGCCCGTAGTCGGCTGGGATAGGCTCCAGCTTGCCTGCGACCCTGTAGAAGGATAAAGCGGCTAGAGATAATGAGATGAGATGAGACCTCTATGCACCGATTGACATGTGGAAATATGTAGACGACACAACGATCTCAGAAGAGATATTGCACATTGTCCAGTATTGCTTATTGTTAGGCTAGGCTACTGCTCCTTCCCATCCTCTGTCCTCCTGTTACCCCTCCTCACCCCTAGAGAGGAGTTGTACAGTCTGATGGCGTGAGGGATGTAATGGAAATTTCTAATAAACACTTCAGAATGCTAACAGTTGTCTTTTCAGTCATTTGTTGTCTTTTCAGTAGATCATATAACACAGGGGTTTTCAAAGTGTGGGAGAGTCAGCCCCCCCCTCGGAGAGCAAATAAACAACAGCGACCCCCCTTACAATTTTTGTTGTTGCTATACTTAATGTTCCATTCGTGTTTTTAAAAAATGGTTGTTGTACACATTTTTATTTTTTTCTTTCACATTTTAAACATCTGTGCATTTTAAATCATCTTGTTTTACACATTTTAAACATCTCATAGCATCATTAGCTAGCACCTCTTGGCAGACAACACACTGTGGCAGTGGAGCATCTTCAGATCCAGTCCATGAAAATCCAAACTTTAAATAATCGTGGTCATACTTCCTTCTTTTTTCAGTCCCCCAGGATTCCGCGGGCCTTTTTTGTGATTGTTGCAGGCTAAAATGTCTGATGTTGCGGGGTTTTTTCCAAAAAAATTGCGATGAAAGTTGCGGTGTTTTTTAGGTTTTTGTTGCGATTATATTGCGGGAGGAAGTGAAAGTTGCGAGAAATTGTTGCGATTTTCTCTTTTTGTGATTAAAATTGAGTGATATCTTAAATATTAAGTTATTACTGAAAAACTATTGATTAAAAAAAAACAAAGACACTGAGAAATGGTCCTATAAACAACTTTACCAATATAAAAGATGACCAGGACTACAAAAATGCAGAAAAATAGGCTTTACTTATCCAAATGCACCTGTTGGTTCAAAAGTTAAAGTGCAGAGAACCTCACAGCACAACATGAAGTTACCTTAAAATATAATATAAATGCCTCAGCTTTCATGTAAGAAAAAAAAAACTATTAATACTAGTGCTGTGTGCAGGCAGTCTCTCCTGAAGACTAAATTAAACAATAATTATAAACTAATAAAATAAATGGCTCAGGCTTCATAGAAGAAAAAAAAAATTGAACAGAATCTCACAGTATGATGCTGAAGCTGCCTAAACAATGGAAAATAAAATACCATTTTGGCAAAAATGTTGGCATCCATTAATTTCTTGTATTAAGTAAAAAAATAATGTAAAGTGCACACAGTCCTTCACTGTAAACATAACACACTTTCAGTAACAGAATTTAAGCCTACATAAACACTGACTCTCACATCATGCAATGTTGCCAGATACTGCTGACGTTTTCCAGCCCAAAATATGTTCAAAACCCGCCAAAATGCACTTGAAACCGCCCAATCTGGCAACACTGCGCATGCTGCTTCCCTTGAACGTATACACGGAAGTAAGGCGGAAGGTAGTTTGTCGACGTCACCTCAAGACGACGCCAACGATTGGTCAAATTTGCGGGAAAGTTGCGGTGATTGGATATAATTGCAATACTGCCCTGAATTCGCGGGGATTGGTTGAATTTGCATTGAAGTTGCAAATTGCAACATCCTGGAGGGTCTGTTTTTTTTGCTTGGCCCAGACTCTGCCTTCTCACTCACTGTAGCTTTAGGTACTAAAAATCGATCCATTTTGTCTCTGGTAAAGGCTAGCTGAAGTTCGCTAAATGTCCGCAATAGTAACTTATTCTGGTTTATTTTTCCTCACGTTGCGCCCCCCCTGAAGAACTCTGGCGCCCCCCAGGGGGGGCGCACCCCACACTTTGAAAAGCCCTGATATAACAGATATATAAAATAGGAAAGGAAAGAGAAGAATAGAAGAAGACACCACTTCTGATGATGCCAAGAGTATGTGCACTCTGAGTTGTGTTTTAGGAATGTTATCTATTATACTCTGAAAGCATTCGCTCACTGCTTGTGTCTTCACATGATTGGCTCAAGATTTTCTATGAAGCTTTGTTAAAGCGTGCACCTGGCGTGCTCTGGTATGTGCAGGCGGATGTGAGTTAGGGAGAGCTCAAGCTCCCTGCTTATCACCACCGAGGTCAGGAAAGGTGGTTACATCATGAAAAGATGCGTAGTTAGGACGAACTCAAGCACCCTGCTCATTACCACCAAGGCCACAGAAAAGTGATTACAGCATGTGGAAAACATCTCTTCTCAGTAACTAAGCCACTTTAGTTCAACATACAGAAACACAGAGAATAATAATGTTCATCCATTAAGTCACTTGAGCTCAACATACAGAAACACAGAGAATAATAATGTTTGTCCATTAAATTTCCCTCACATTCTCCCCCCTTTTTATCCTATAGGATAATAATTGCTAAAAGGAAAGAAAATAACTGTACACAGTTTCAGTGATAAGAGTTCTCAGAGAGATTCGACTTAACACGTCATTGAGTGTACAGGGATAATGCTAAGGCTGTTTTGTAAGACGTAGATGTCTTAAGTTAACGCTAGCAAGCTATATACATAGATCAGGAATAATAGAACAGGAAACAACCATAAATGAAAGTGTTTTAAGTTAGGACTAATTCATGTCAACTGTGCTGATGTCATCAAACGGTGGGTTATAGTCTTCATGTGGGTTTGGAGGCCAGTCAGGCAAGTCGTCTGAGTCTATTTTCACCATCTGGTAACCAATATTTGTCAGCTGCCTCTGAAACACAGACATACAACATTGATAGAAAACAGGTAGCAAACATAGCATCACAATCACTAAGCCCAGGACCGGTATGGTAGATAGAATCAGAGTCTTCCATCCACTGAACTAACACGATCAGCTGTCTTCAACTCCTCCATGTTCATCTGCTCGTAATTGTTCAGCAACCTTGCGCATCTTGTTCAGTGCCTCAGTAATGTTATCGAGTTAACCCTTGCCCTTCTTGATGTGTATTGGTGCTCAGAGGGCGGGCACGCCCTATCAGCCCTCGTCCCACCTCACCGGGACTTGGAGGAAACTCGAAACCCTAAGACTTGTCTATCGGCTAGACACTGAAATACTCTTCCCTATTGAGGGTGCGTACGTGATTGATGTGATACTTGCACTGTTCCATGTAGTGATGCCTTTCTTCCTCAAGAGCTTTAGTCAGCATCTGGTCACTTAGGCCTTCCTCTTCCTCCTGCTCAGCCAGTTCAGGAACCCTTCTGCAGTGGCTAGCGTGGATCCACATCACTCTGCCTGTGACCTTCACTGCCGTTGGGGTCGTGAGCAGGACCTGGAATGGGCCATTCCACCGTGGCTTGTTCCACTTGGTTCGTCGGAAGTCCTTCACCACAATCCAATCCCCTGGTTGTAGATCGTGCAGAGGTCCCTCAGCGGGTTTGGGAAGTGCTTCTTTTACCTGTTTGTGGATAGATTTCAAAGCAGAGGACAACGTTGCACAGTAATTCAACATTGCATCATCACACAGTGTGGTGTCCGGCAGTGTTCCTTGAGCTGGCCCTATCCCCGTGTTGGGTACTCGTCCAAACAGAATTTCAAAATGGGCTTAACCCATGTTTAGGTCTAGTTTGCATCCTCATTTGTGTGAGTACTACAGGGAGGACCTTTGTCCATCCTAGCCCTGTTTCTGCACAAGCTTTGCTTAGTTTATTTTTAAGTGACCCATTTTCCCTCTCTACTGCTCCCGCACTGGCAGGATGATAGGCACAATGTTGTTTCAGGTCTATCCCTAGGAATGCTCCTATTTTCTTTAGGGCTGCATTAACAAAGGGTGTTCCATTGTCACTTGAGATTTTGCTAGGTATACCCCACCTAGGAATTACATCTCTCAGGAGTGCTTTGACTACCGCCTCTGAGTCTTGTTTAGCTGTGGGGAATACTTCAACCCTGTAGCGCGAATACTGTGTGGGTGGAGCACAGAGGACGGCAGGACAACGTTTTGAGGCAGATAAGGCTATTTATTTACACCACTTTTCAGTCGGAGTAAGCCCATACACACACACACACACTCTCTCCGTCTGGTCCCGGGTTGCGCTCCCTCTGCTCTATCTCAGCCTCCTTAAATAGGGAGCGGTTTACTGGGGAAAACACACACAAAACACAGGTTAATTACTGTCAGGTGTAGCGATTCTGCCACTCACCTTCCCTGGCTCCACCCTCCTGTCACAGACCGGCGCTTGACCACGCCCCCGCTGCCACAAACCCATTTTGAAAACGTCAACTATTACCAGGCAATACCTTTTCCCTTCACTAGGTGTCAGTTCAATAAAGTCCATTTGGAGGTGATCAAATGGTTTGTCTGGTATTGAGTGTGCTGCTTGAGTTAGTCTGATACCTTGACCTGCATTATGTTGAGCACATATCAAGCATTGCTTGCAAAATTTCGCAGCATAATTTGAAAACCCCTTTGTGAACCATCTCTTTGTTACTTCTGCTACCATCCCCCCTTTTGACACATGGGTGAGCCCATGTGCCAATTTTGCATAGAAAGGGAACATGTATTTTGGTAGACAGGGACGGCCCAAGGGACAAACCCAGACCAAGTTTGCAAAGATACAGCCTGCCTGTTTCCAGACTTGTCTCTCGTCCTGAGTGGCAGTGCTCTGAAGGTCCGCTAGCTGTAAACAAGGGGTAGAAACCTGAGGAAAAGCAAGGTTAGAGGGTGAACTGGAAGCCGAGGCTGCACACTTAGCTGCCGCGTCCGCCCTGGCATTCCCTTGAGACACAAGATCAGTATTGTTAGTATGGGCAGCACACTTACACACAGCAATGGCTCTAGGGAGTAGAATAGCATCCAACAACTCAGAGAACAGTTTATGATGTGCAATGGGAGATCCTGTGCTAGTGAGAAAATTTCTGTGTTTCCAAATGGTGCCAAAATCATGCACAACGCCAAATGCATACCTACTGTCTGTAAAAATATTGACAGATTGCCCTGCAGCCAATTTGCATGCCTCAATAAGGGCACAGAGCTCTGCGGCCTGCGCCGACAGGTTTGAGGGCAGACACGACGCCTTGAGGACCTCATGATCTGAGACTACGGCAAAACCTACTTTGTTCTTTCCTGTCTCTGGGTCTCTGGAGGCTGAACCATCCACATAGAGGATCATGTCTGGATTTTCCAAAGGGTCGCTCTTTAAATCTGCCCTGGGGGAACAAAAATTGTTAGTGAGAGCAACACAGTCATGTGGCTCTCCATCATCCTCTGTAGGGAGAAGAGAGGCAGAATTCAGAACAGAACAACGTTTCACAATCATGTTAGGCATATCAAGTATGACGGTGTTATACTTCAACCATCTCTGTGCTGACAAATGTGACGTCTTTTCTCCAACAGAAGCAGGGAGACAGCATGTGGGACCAAAAGGGTGAGGTTAGAATACCCCACAATATTTCTGGAGGCAGTTACCGCCTTTTCAGCTGCAGCAACTGCACGCAGGCAAACAGGAAGTCCAGCCGCCACTGGATCCAGCCTGCTGGAGAAGTAGGCTACAGTTCTCAATCTATCCCCGTGTTTCTGCAAAAGAACAGAGGTCATAAAACCCTTCCTTTCATCTACACTTTGAACAAAATGGTTTATTGGGGTCAGGCAGTCCCAGAGTGGGTGTGGTCTGCAGAGCACTCTTTAGGGACGTCAGGCGCACGCGGGACAGCCGCAGCATTGACTGCTTGCAGATCTTGGACAAACCTCCACTCATCGGGCTGGGACGGTTTTCTTGCCTTCTTAACTGGAAAAATAGGAGTGCGCACTGGAGAGTCCTGGCAAGGGACAATTACATCTGCCTTCAGCAACAAATCAAAGACCGGTCTTGTACCTGCGATTGCTTTTGGTTTGAGTGGGTACTGGGTCTATTTGGGGGTGATCACCACTGGTTCAGCATTCTTTATTAGGCCCACATCATGTTTACCCTTTGCCCAAACGGAATTTGGAACTCCCGCCAATTTGGGGTGCACCTCTGCTGGAGTTATGCCTGTGGAAACAGAGACAAACAGGCCACTATGGCCGGGGTCCCCAAGACCCTGGTCATCAGTGGCTAATATTACGCTGTGCTTAACATGCACACACATAGCCTGACTTTGCTTGTAGACCCCAAGCCTTTGACAAAACAACACACTAGGGTCCTCTGTTCAGGACCGTTCATTGTCATTGGCTGCACACTTCCTGACCCACTTCCCCACGTCTTTCCAATGGGCGGCTCGCGGTTTTGCTAATGAGACATGGGGTATAGAATTAATGATGTCAAAGAAATCATGCTGGCAGCAGTCGACCTCAGAGTCCTCTGACATGAGGCTGCGTATAACATGTTTGAGAACACTGCGGTGAACATTGATGCAGCTGTTTGGACAACGAGTAAAATGGACCTGCACAGCGCAATAATGTTTAGACCAATATGTAGTTTTGAGGGTCAATCTTTCACGTACATGGGGGTCTGCAAACCAAGTCTTTTCAAACTCTACATCTTAACCTTGGTGAACATGTGCTGTGCAACGCAAATCTTCCTCTTTCATATAATCTGTGTCAACTGATGAGGTGTTCAAGTATGCGAGCTGTACAAGGTGTTTTGGAGTTTGTGTGAGTTGATCTGAGCAGAGCCGCCAGACATACACATACAGAGGGCTTCCAAACCCATACTGCACACCGCACATTTCACTTACTTCAATAGTTAGTCCATCTGGAGTGGACGTGAGATTTACTCCTAATTTGCACATTAAACCACATGCTAACAAATTTACTGGACATGTATGTGAGATGAGGAATCAGTGGGACGTAACTATTCCTCCCTCGCTTTCACACGGTAGGTTGACTGAGAAAGTTTCAGTTACAGGTTGTCCTGAGATGCCCACTGTCTGAATAGAATTTGAGCTGAGCGGTGGGTCTACTGGAAGTACCCCATGTTGTATCACTGAGTGTCCTGCTCCAGAATCTACTAAAAAGGTTAACACATGCCCACATACAGTGAGGGGCATACAAGGGAGTTTAGAAAAGGGAGTAGTTGTGTATTTTAACAAACTTAATGCAACTTCAGGTGTATCGGTTTGGGCTGGTGTATCGGGCATTTCTGTGTAGTCTTGCTGTTGCATGCAGGTGCTGCTACTAATATGTTTAACCTTATGTGAATGCTCCTGTCTATGTGTATGTGTATCATCAGGTGTGTGTGTGTGTTACCTCCCCTGTTCTCTGTGTGGGGCCCATTCCCGGAGTCCGCCCGTCAGTCTGCTTTGCTGTACTCCTCACGGGGCTTCTGCCTGCTACTGTGGAGACAATCTCAAGCAATGTGTCCCTTCTGATTGCAGTTGTAGCAGGTTGCACCTTTTATCCAGGACAAGTCACTCCAGGTCGTCCTGTCTCGGCCCCTACCTCGACCTCTTCCTCTAGGTCCAGGCTGAGCAGTCTGGAGAAGAGTGAGAGTGGCGGCGTGTAGGTCTTGGCCTCTTTGTGTTGCCTTTGTCTTCTCCTTCCCTTTCAGCAGCTTTCTGCATGCACAGCATACTGCTCGACCTTGGCGAGGCTCAGGAGTGCCCTCCACTGCAGCCAGGTTCACGGGCCTGGTCAGGCCACTGTGTTTTTTTCTCATGCGCGGCAGTGAGACGGGCGAGAAATGCTGACACACCTTCTCCATCTTCTTGCTTACACATACTTATCTTAGTCATGTCTATGTTCAAAGGAAAAGCACTGTCCAGACGAGCACAGAGAGCAGTGATGGTATCTCTATACTCACCATTGCCAGTCGCGCTCCAGTCTGGTATAGTCATTCGCTGGTCAGCTTCCGGCCACTCTTTGGAAACTTTGTTCCAATCTATACCCATCTTGGTCATGATTAGGCGGTGAAGCTCATGGGTGGTTGGTCGGAATTCTCTGCAAAACATCAACAGTTCATTACCAAATCTCTTTCCTCCTACCTCTCTCACGTTGGGAAGAGAAGCCATGCTTTCCTTCATGTCAGCTGTCATCCAGGGTCTGTGGACTAAAAGTACGCCGTCAGCTCCAGCCACTTCCACCATTGGAAGATGAAGGACTTCAGACTTTAGATTATGACCTTGTGGACCCACTGGTGAGCACGTGGTCAGGTCCAGGAGAGTGTCTTTTCCATCGCCATATGTAAGACCGGATCTCATGTGTGATGGAGAAGCGAGGGGAGGTGCTGACACTGGAGGTGGCTGGTAGGCTGGAGGAGATTCCAGAGGCTCAGTTTTTTTCTTTGTCTCAACTTCTCTGTGGGTGAGGCGCTTGTGGGAATGATGCTCCGCCTTGCTGAGGAGGCAGTGTGTGTCAGGGTGGTGGGGCAGACTCCAGGTCAGGGTCCATCTGAAATTTCAAACACTGAGAAGAGGGTGAGAGCCCTGCCTGTCGTTTCTCTCTTTTGTACTCTCTCTTAAGTGTTTCTTCTTTCCATGCAGAGAACGCCCTCCAGTCCTCTAAGAATGCTCCAGTTCAGCAGTAGTGTTAGCAAAAGCCAACGCTAGTGCAGTCAAGTCAGTGCTATCCAGAGCAAGTAGCACAGGCTAACGACTGAGAAACTAAGATTTCTGTTTCCAGACTCTTCTTCCACACACCCTGCCACAGTATTTTTGACTCAGGCTTAAGTATTCATTTCCCTCTGTAATTTACTTCATTACTTTTAAAATCAACATCGACAGCTACACACAATGGAGCGACCTGGCAGTCAAAATTCTCTCAAAATCTTCCATATTTAACAAAGCAAACCTGGCGGCCATGTTTGTTTACAAATTGTCACAGTCACTCACTAGCATGGAAGTTTTACATCTCCGATGTGTCTCTTTTCCAGTTTTTCCATGTCCGTTGGTATGTTTTTCTATTGTAAATATGTGTGAAGAATATATAATGAAGTTTTGGTAGCCTTTCGGGTTTTCAGCGCGTCTTTAGTTTCAGGCCCTGTCCACACGGCAACGGATTCAGGTGAATCTGATAAAATTGTTGATCATTTCGGCCTGGCATCCACACGGCACCAGCGTTTTGGGTGCCCCAAAACGAAATCTTTTGAGAACGGGTTCCAGAGTGGAAAAATCTGGCAACGGTGCTGTTGCGAAGTCGTCTGGATGAGTAGAACGGATTTGTTTACGATGACGTCACAACCACATGACAATCCTGCCAGCAAAAATAGGGAAAAAAAGGAGCGATCTCACCTCTTCAGATGTTGGTTTAAGTCCAACAATACATTCCTCAAAAAGGGCGTAGAAGAATAAAGTAATCCATCAACGTGTAGCATTCAATTTATTCTGGACCATTAAAGAATTCTGGAGGATCTCAGAATGTTGGTGTACTGGCTTCCATCTACCCCCGTTCATTCCTCCCTCTCTCCATCTACCCCCATTCATTCCTCTTTCCGTGTCTCCATTCAAAAAACGAGCACGTGATTTAAAGGGACTATAGCCATAGGACAGGGAGTGAGAAGGTGTGCGTGTGTGACATGACAGGGAAGAACCTAGGCTCATGCTCGCCCTGAATTTCTCTTAAAGTGAAGGCAGAAGAACGTTCAGCGCCTGGCCAGGCTTTCTATGTATTAATTTACATAGACGTTTTAATATGAAATATAAATAAGTGTCTTAGACAATAGATACTCTTTTACGCTACTGACTAATAATCAAAACTTATGTGGCTGATGCTA
Organism: Neoarius graeffei; assembly: GCF_027579695.1. NCBI lineage: Eukaryota > Metazoa > Chordata > Actinopteri > Siluriformes > Ariidae > Neoarius > Neoarius graeffei. The sequence goes on along the minus strand of NC_083570.1, from coordinate 39,953,622 downwards.
CAGAAGAAGGGGTTTATGCGCATGCGTCTACTTCTTCTATTGTTCTGGTGTCTCCGATGGGACCATCTTACAGCGCACGTAGAGGTGTGGCATGTGTATTGCATCATTTTCAGCAAGCGTTGCGTTGCCATATGAACCTGATATTTTACTGATCCATTGCCCATGTGGACGCGATATTTAAAAAAAAAAATCTCGTTGCCATTGTCGTGTGCATGTAGCCTCAGTTTTCAGTTTATTTATTTAGTGCTTAATCCTAGCAGTAGCACTGGATTAGTCTCGTCTTTCTCTTTCCCAGTGGACAAAGAAATGCTTCTGTGCATGCGCAGCAGAAAAGTTTTGTCATTGGATATTCGCGTGAGCTCTGACATGTGGCGTCATGTTGTCTTGACAACCATGCAATATCGTAAACCATATTCAACGCTCATTCTCCATTGGGTAGAGTGATGTACTGTAATACATGTAGGATAAGCAGTATGCTAACAATATTGCATGCGATCGAACCAAATGAATGAAACCCGCTAGAAGGGAATAGAACATGTTTTTATTCCATTGAAAAAGTGTCCTGTATGTATAATAATTATATTATATTCACAAAGGCCAACCAGATCTACTGAAATGATCATTTAGATTCTTTTCACTATTAATACATGTAGAGAGCTGTGAAAAACCACCCACTGGATGCCAAATCAGGTTCTAGTCAAAATGTTTTTTGGTTTTTTTGCCTACATACTTTGACACCTTAATTTTAAGATAATAAATCTATTTTACCAAAATTAAAATGGAATCCTGTTCATTAATTTAATAACATCACCTCAGATATGATACCTTCCTTCAAACATCATGTCGTGTAAGGCGCCATTTTGAAAACGCAATCTGTATAAAGATGTTTAAAACCCCGCTATATATACAAACAGTAAACGCCATTTCCTCATGCTGAATGTCACACTTTCACATAAGCCTAAACAATTCAGTTTGTAATTGTCAAAATCTCAATTAGATTATGGGAAAAAGTAATGGCACTGTATACGCTGATAGATACGCTACAGTGGCTGAGCTGCATTATTGGAAAATTTATCACATGCTGTGTTTATGAGGTGCTCTTTCACTTTGTCATTTGGTTGTTTTCAGCTTCTTGTGAGTTTTGCCTTTTATTGGGTATCGTAGGCATCACATAAAGTAAATCAGTTGAGCCATGAAGATGTTTGGTAATTTATTACAGATGATTATCAATGGACAGAAGGAAATCGACTTTTACTGAAGCATTTTTAAATCAGGTGGGAAATTTTTAGTTCCGTTTGACCTACGAAATCATTTACACACGACTTTACGACATGATTGATAAATGAGGTGGTCATTGCATATCTAAAAACCCAGACGAGCACTGTTATTCTTTTTCTAAGATGGATCCTCCACAAGGAAAATTTGCCTCAGGCCCAATAAATGTCGCACAATAAGATCTTGTTGAACGAACGCAGGCTTTGAGATCCAGCAACTCGTGACCCGAGTGAGGCTGCTTGTCTTAATCAATCTTATCCACCATTCTTCATGAGTACAGTGGAACAGGCTTGGGCTTGAACAGCAGCTTGTCTGTAGAACTCTGCCACTTTCATTAGGATGAATCTCAGGCCACTCGTCTCCAGCTGGAAGCTATGAGCAATTCGACAGCTGAGGCAGATTCAGTCACTTGTCAAAACCCCTAATTCGTTCTCCAATGGGCCACAAAAACGCTTTTTTGGTTTTTACTCATTGCTACCGGCAGAAATTGGGATTTTATTTTCCCTGCTTGAGAAATCCAGTCGGCCTTGGGTCGGCCTCTGGCATACTTTCATCCTGCTTTCCTGCTGCATGACTTCTTGGGTACTCTGTTTTTCTTTTTTTAATTTTTTCTTTCCCCAGTTCACAAACCCTGGTGATATTTTCGCACGTGCATAGCAACGGTAAAACAGTCCGAATTCTTGCCCCGACCACGTTTGTGAATTACTGATTGTGTAAAAAGCCGCTGCGGCGGGAAGATTGCAAACAGGCGGCGTGGGGACACAGCATGCTTAACCAGCACTCAAAATAGTCCTGTTTGTTTCTGCATAGTGCCCAGGACACATGTGTTTGACATCAGGGACACTTGCACAGACAGGCTTGAAGACCTTGCTGGCCCAAATCAACGACACAGACTTAATTCTGACTAGTTACCAGGAGAGTTCTGCATCTGTGAAGCCAAAGGTTATCATTTCACGAGCCTCAGTGATACTTTAATGACTCCAAGATTCTTGCAAAGTGTATGTATGCTATTTAACTGAGTCTGATGGACTTTTGTGTGTGTTTCTTGCCTTAAAGTACAAGTCCATTTTTTATTTGTTTTTTCTGAATCCAGTCCATCCTTTGAGTCATTTGTTGACTGAATTTTTCTCTGTCTTTGGCAAAGTGGTTATGTGCTTGGTTTCAGCATGAGCAAGTTCTTTTGGTAGATCTTCATGTTGTATATTTCACCTGATTTCAAACTTCTTGCTTGACCCAAAAATTGACCACATTTATGCATCATGGTTTAGTATTTGTGATTTAAAATAATGTTCATTGTCGCAGTTGACATTTCCAGTCAGAAATGATCGTACAAAATACTTTTCGTCGTGGATTTATTTGAATTTCCAGAAGTGCGTCATTGCTTTGGACTGTTGTTACTGTACCCATGTGGTCACTCTGCCTTTGGTGGTGAGGGTATGAGGGTATTTCAAAGGTACCATGTGGATTTTTTAAGGAACTAAATCAAAGTAAATTAACCACGGTGAAGCTACTCATTTTACATGCAGTACATCTGACACTGGCCAACCTGCTCTCTTACTTGCATCAGCCAATCAGCAGGCTTAGTGTGGAACAAAGAAAGACAAGTGTGCTTGAATTATAACCAATGTCCAAGTCTGTGTGTACAACAAAGGTTCTGCTTTTGCCAATTCACTGTGGGAAACAAGCCGGCTGAAGAAAATCTATTCGGGAAAAAAAAAAAACGGGGTTGGCCTATTCCTCTTTACAATGTGGTCTTCAACAACTGAAAGTGTCTTACAGAGAACTCTTTCATTCCCATCTTTCTCTTCTTGCAGTCCCTCAGTGCCTTGTGTGAGTCAAACGATCCAACGCTGCTTGACACCTCCGACTAAAACAGAACCAATACACCTCTTGAGCTTGTTTTTCATTATTCCTGCACAAGGAACTGATGATATTGGAGAGTAGATGGTCACTTAATCATTAATGATTAGTTTATGGCTATAAATAAGACAACTTGAAGTGGTTGTGTTTTGTTTTTCACTGGTGCTTCATGTTACCACTAAAACATGACTAACACCATCAAGTTGAAGTGAACAACAAACGCATACTTCTCTGTCCAATCATCTTTATACACTCTGTTTTTGTTGCCAGCTTTAGTTATAACAAGCCATATTGTGAAAACTTGTTTGTTTCTCTCGGATGAGCGACATCATTTAGTACATTTAACAATTATGTACGACTCGATTTCATGGAATGAGCTGATAAGCTATAATGAGCTATAAGCCGTGTACGACGAGATTAACTGACTGGAATAACTGTTTTATTCTCTCCACATTCACTGGATTTTGAATAACAAAGCATCTTTATTTTTATTTTTTGCAAATTCAATAAATAAAATCTTTATACAAAACGTCCGACAAAATCAATTTTCACAAGCAATTTGTGAAAAATGCTGTAATAATAATTCGTGAAAAATAAAAAAGAGACATTCTTACCATCAAATACTTTCATTCCGTATTTTGTTGCTTTTTTTGCATTTTTTGGCGGGTTTTGTTTTTAAGTAGTTTTCATTTCATCCTCGATTGGTTCAGCACCACGCTCTGCCATTTTGTTTTTCTCTACTCACGGTATATGAGCTGATATCCTAGTAGTAGAGTAGCCAATCAGAGCACGCGATTGCTCATATCCAGTGAATGTGGATAGAATAATTGGTGTTAGGCTCCAATGGAAATCATTGGAGGGTTTTATTTTTCAGTTCGCCAAAATTGGTGGTTCCAATGATGGTGATGGTGACAGTAATGTCTTACAATAAATACCAGTCATGACTTTAAAGATCTGTGATGTAAGTGTAAAGTGTCAGGTGATAGATATACTGTACTTGTACACCAGACTGCATTGTTCTGCCTTAAATATATTTGTTGAGCGGCACGGTGGTGTAGTGGTTAGCACTGTTGCCTCACAGCAAGAACGTTCTGGGTTCGAGCCCAGTGGCTGATGAGGGCCTTTCTGTGTAGAGTTTGCATGTTCTCCCCGTATCTGCGTGGGCTTTCTTCTGGTGCTCTGGTTTCCTCCACAGTCCAAAGACATGTGGTTAGGTTAACATGAGGTGGCCTTGGGCTGAAGTGCCCTTGAGCAAGGCACCTGCTCCCTAGGTGCTGTAGCATAGCTGCCCACTGCTCTGGGTATGTGTTTGTGTGCTCATTGTTCACTTCTGTGTGTGCATGCATGTGTTCACTGCTTCAGATGGGTTAAATGCAGAGAATGAATTTCACTGTGCTTGAGTGTGCATGTGACAAAGAAAGTCTTCTTCTTCTTCTTCTTAAACTTGCGTCACCTGACCACCTTTTGTGTGATTGTATATGCCTGCTGATTCTCGGATGTGTAACAAACAGACCACGTTTGATAAAAATACAACCTATAACTATAATTTTCCCTCTCGCTGAAGTATGATTGTACCCTTGTCTCTCTCCAATCCCTCGCTCCATCTATTTCCTTTATAACCCCTCCCCCATGAATGCCTCCACCACAAGACAGCAGAGTTAACTGCCTGAGCGACATGTGTACTACTGCCATAATTGGAGCTCTGCGTTTCATTCACGACCACTCTCCATCGCAGCCATGTGCCGCTTGTGTGCCACAAGCCCCCGAAGCCCAGCAAAAAATAACCCCACCAGCCACAGGCTTCTCATTTGATGGGGTTTTGGCAAGAGTAGGGGCATTGTTCATGACACCCCCTCCTTCTCTCGTTCACTCGGTTCTGTTATGATAGCACACAAAGAAACTAGTAATCTATAGATGATTTGCACGGAACAGGGGTAATTATGTTTGAGAGGTCGGTCAGTGCAATGGCGAGGGGTAACAGATATTTCTCTGGTCAGGGAAAATTCAAGGGTGAAGTGAAAATAGGAAAATAGCAAGCCACATCAGGAGGATCTCTTTAAATAGATACCACAAAAAAGGCTATTTATAATCAGGCACCTCCATCCTGGGGTCTAAGGGTCTTATTTATAAGGGAAGGGTATGGTATGTAAAAATTATCCAATGTTGAACTGCTCTCCAGTCATCTTGAGAGATTTTCTCAGTCTGATGGACACGAAGAATTTCAGACTGCGGAAAGTCTTCATCTTTTACGTCTGTCATTATTGACTAATCCTAGATTAGTGCTCTTATCCTGAAATAGCTTTGAAAACCATTAATAATATAAAAGGCAAGTCTGTATGACGTCACCTGACAAAGCAGTACAAAACAAAAAACTTGAACCAGTGGTGCTATAATGGCTAATGACAATGGCGGTCACATCATACTGATATTCAATCTTATCACTGCGACTTGCTTGTCAGACTCCTGTTTAATTTTTATTCAAGTTCGGTTCACACTTATACTCGTAGTCCCAATATTTTCACGATAAGCATGCCACCTGATAAGCCTCCAAACCTGCACAACGATCCAGTTCCTATTAAACGGCAGGTTTTGCACTACAATACAGATCCCTCATACTGACAAGGAATCTGTAGCGTTCTGCAAAATTAAAATGGGCCTAATGGGACTGTTTGATAAAAGTTTAGCACTTAAAGTGCATCAAGCTGAGAATTCCTGTTTCCACACATAGAAAGCTCACTGGAGAAATTAAGAAAATAAACATTAAACCACTCCACACGCCGGAAAGCAAAACTTTTAAGTGAACTCAAGTTTTGTTTTTTTTTAATTCAAAGCATGGTAGGTAACTGAATAACAACGGCACTACAGGAGTGCCAGAAAACATCTCTGCGTAAGTTCAAACAGGAAAAAAAAAATCCTGCTGGATAAACCTGTTAACTTCTTTCCAGTAAAAGATACACACACACACGCATGCAATAGGTTTCCCAATTAAGAAAACATTTACTTTAAGGTCATGCTTTCTGCTCTATGCCAATATGTACACAGTTTTGATGCATCAGTTAAAAAACCCAGATTCTTTTCAGCTAGAGATCAAGTCAATGAGATAATTCGGGCAAAATATTAAATTTACCACCCTAATCTTGACCAACCCCTTTTTTTTTTATTCCAGATTTATAATTTAGGTATTCCTGTAGCAATTATTTGAACATTTTATCATGTGTTGGTAATGTAACTGACAACCACACAACTTGCAAAGTGGCGGCATGGTGGTGTAGTGGTGAGCAATGTCATTTCACAGCAAGAAGGTTCTGGGTCCTTTCTGTCTGGAGTTTGCATGTTCTCCTCATGTCTGCATGGGTTTCTTCCGGGTGCTCCGGTTTCCCCCACAGTCTAAAGACAAGCAGATTATGTTAATTGGGGGCTCTAAGGCTACATCCACATGACAACAGCAACGAGATTTTATTTTAAAAAAATATCGCGTCCACATGGGCAACGGATCGGTAAAATATCAGGTACATGGCAACGCAACGCTTGCTGAAAATGATGCAATACACATGCCACACCTCTACGTGCGCTGTAAGACGGTCTCATCGGAGACACCAGAACAATAGAAGAAGTAGGACGCATACGCATAAACCCCTTCTTCTACCTGGCGTGAAGCACTCACAGGAACAAGCACACAACAACAAGAAGAAGATGGCTGCGACTACGCGAGGAAATCGTGCCTTCTGTGTGTACAAATTAGTTTTATTAGTGTGCATAGTTTCATCTCATCTCATTATCTCTAGCCGCTTTATCCTTCTACAGGGTCGCAGGCAAGCTGGAGCCTATCCCAGCTGACTACGGGCGAAAGGCGGGGTACACCCTGGACAAGTCGCCAGGTCATCACAGGGCTGACACATAGACACAGACAACCATTCACACTCACACCTACGGTCAATTTAGAGTCACCAGTTAACCTAACCTGCATGTCTTTGGACTGTGGGGGAAACCGGAGCACCCGGAGGAAAACCATGTGGACACGGGGAGAACATGCAAACTCCGCACAGAAAGGCCCCCGCCGGCCATGGGCCCCGAACCCGGACCTTCTTGCTGTGAGGCGACAGCGCTAACCACTACACCACCGTGCCGCCTCGGTTTACAAACATAAAATTGTTTAAAAATGTTTGTTAAAAGCCCTGTGATGACCTGGCGACTTGTCCAGGGTGTACCCCGCCTTTCGCCCGTAGTCAGCTGGGATAGGCTCCAGCTTGCCTGCGACCCTGTAGAAGGATAAAGCGGCTAGAGATAATGAGATGAGATGAGACACCAAACATCAAATGACTTTTGTGAACCCACTCAAAGAGCATTTGCTCCTCTACACCAAGTGTAATAGATATTCAGGGTTACTCAAATGTCTTCAGGTGATACAATAGTCAAGCAAGCAGGACCTTGTGAATACCACATACTGTTATATAAAAGGCTCTTCAAGTGGGTTCACAAAAGCCGTTTGGTGTAAAAAAATTAAAAAAAAGAAAGAAGAGCCATTTTTCACTTGACCTTTACTTTCAATTTGAAAGTATTCCAAAATATTTTGAATATATTACTCACATTGAGTAATCTAACAGAATGTGTTCCTTCCATCCATTATCCGTTACTGCTTATCCTGTGCAGGGTCGCAGGCAAGCTGGAGCCTATCCCAGTTGACTATGGGTGAGAGGCAGGGTACACCCTAGACGCTCGGGTTCAACAACCTCGTCCGTCAAACCCATGCAGGTAGATCGGGTACGAGTGTCAGCGGAGGAACGACTGTGCCGACAGAGCATGGGGGCTTGCTTCTACTGCGGTCAGCAGGGACACATCTGCTGAGCCTGCCCGCTAAAAGGGACGAGCTCACCAGTGAATAGAGGGGCCCTGGTGGGCAATGCTCAGAACCAGTCCCCTGCTGACTGACTGCTGCTCCCCATTATCATCACTCTCAACAACTGGCATCACCATCTTCAGGCGCTCATCTACTCGGGGGCGGACAGGAACCTGATCTGCTCCGCCACCGCCAAGGATCTCGGAATCCCGCTACTCACCCTCGAGGTTCCTCTCACCATCCTGACACTCAATGGCATTGGCTTGACCACCATTACTCACCTCACCACCACGCTCACCCTAAAGATTTCAGGCAATCACTCTGAAATGATACAACTTCACATCATGAACAACCCTCACATTCCCGTTATTCTTGGACTACCCTAGTTGATGCAGCACAACCCCCACTTAAACTGGACTGACCACACCATCTTAGGCTGGAGTCCTTCCTGCCTGGCCTCCTGCCTGAACTCCGCTCTGCCTCCCACCAAACCACCACAGCCCTCAGCCAGCGAGTTTCCCGACCTCTCTCATGTGCCTCTGGAATATCTGGACCTTAAGCCTGTCTTCAGTAAGACACGAGCAGTGTCCCTTCCCCCTCATAGGCCCTATGACTGTGGTATCGACCTCCTGCCCGGGACGGTGCCACCCAAGGGACGTCTCTACTCTCTTTCCCCTGCCGAGAGACAAGCCATGGAGAAATATACAGTTAGGTCCATATATATTTGGACACTGACACAAATTTTGTTTTTTTTTACCTGTTTACTGAAACATATTCAAGTTATAGTTATATAATGGACATGGACATAAAGTCCAGACTTTCAGCTTTCATTTGAGGGTATCCACATTAAAATTGGATGAAGGGTTTAGGAGTTTCCTTAACATGTGTCACCCTGTCTTTAAAGGGACCAAAAGTAATTGGACAATTGACTCAAAGGCTATTTAATGGGTAGGTGTGGGCAATTCCTTCTTTATGTCATTCTCAATTAAGCAGATAAAAGACCTGGAGTTGATTTGAGGTGTAGTGCTTGCATTTGGAAGATTTTGCTGTGAAGAAAACATGCAGTCAAAGGAGCTCTCCATGCAGGTGAAACAAGCCATCCTTAAGCTGCAAAAACAGAAAAAAAACCATCTGAGAAATTGCTACAATATTAGGAGTGGCAAAATCTACAGTTTGGTACATCCTGAGAAAGAGAAAGAAAGAAAGAAAGAAAGAAAGAAAGAAAGAAAGAAAGAAAGAAAGAAAGAACTCATCAGTGCAAAAAGACTTGGACGCCCACAGAAGACAACAGTGGTAAATAAATACAAAAAGTAAAAAATAATAAATATAAAAAGAAAGTAAATACAGAGGGTTCACTGCACGGTGCAAGCCACTCATAAGCCTCAAGAATAAAAAGGCTAGACTGGACTTTGCTAAAAAACATCTAAACAAGCCAGCACAGTTCTGGAAGAACATTCTTTGGACAGATGAAACCAAGATCAACCTCAACCAGAATGATGGAAAGAAAAAAATATGGCGAAGGCGTGGTACAGCTCATGATCCAAAGCATACCACATCATCTGTAAAACACAGTGGAGGCAGTGTGATGGCTTGGGCATGCATGGCTGCCAGTGGCACTGGGTCACTAGTGTTTATTGATGATGTGACACAGGACAGAAACAGCCGGATGAATTCTGAGGTATTCAGAGACATACTGTGTACTCAAATCCAGCCAAATCCAGCCAAACTGATTGGTCGGCGTTTCATAATACAGATGGACAATGACCCAAAACATAAAGCCAAAGCAACCCAGGAGTTTATTAAAGCAAAGAAGTGGAATATTCTTGAATGGCCAAGTCAGTCACCTGATCTCAACCCAATTGAGCATGCATTTCACTTGTTAAAGACTAAACTTCAGACAGAAAGGCCCGCAAACAAACAGCAACTGAAAACTGCTGCAGTAAAGGCCTGGCAGAGCATTAAAAAGGAGGAAACACAGCGTCTGGTGATGTCCATGAGTTCAAGACTTCAGGCAGTCATTGCCAACAAAGGGTTTTCAACCAAGTATTAGAAATGAACATTTTATTTACAATTATTTAATTTGTCCAATTACTTTTGAGCCCCTGAAATGAAGGGATTGTGTTTAAAAAATGCTTTAGTTCCTCACATTTTTATGCAATCATTTTGTTCAACCCACTGAATTAAAGCTGAAAGTCTGAACTTCAAATGCATCTGAATTGTTTTGTTCAAAATTCATTGTGGTAATGTACAGAACCAAAATTAGAAAAATGTTGTCTCTGTCCAAATATTTATGGACCTAACTGTATCACAGAGTCTCTGGCAGCTGGGATCATCTGCCCTTCCTCCTCCCCAGCAGGGGCAGGATTCTTCTTTGTGGAGAGGAAGGACAAGTCGCTCCACCCCTGCATTGACTATCGAGGTCTCAACGCCATCACAGTCAAGAACCGCTACCCACTACCGCTCATGACCACAGCCTTCGAACTACTCCAGGGAGCTAAGGTATTCACATAAACTGGACTTACGTAACGGCTATCACCTAGTTAGGATCAGGGAAGGGGACGAGTGGAAGATGGCCTTCAATACCACCACAGGCCACTATGAGTACCTAGTAGTCCCTTTCGGCCTGACTAACGCGCCCGCGGTATTCCAGGCGTTAGCTAACGACATCTTGAGAGACTTTCTTAACACCTTTGTCTTCGTTTACCTGGATGACATCTTGATTTTCTCTCGCTCCCTGGAGGAACATCGGGGTCATGTCTGGCAGGTTCTTCGACGCCTGCTAGAGAATAAGCTGTTCATTAAGGCTGAGAAGAGTGAATTCCACCAAGGCTCTGTCTCATTCCTGGGGTTCATCATCTCTCCAGCAAAGATCCAGATGGACCCCCTCAAGCTGGAGGCAGTCGCTGACTGGCCCACCCCATCTTCGAGACGAGAGCACCAGCACTTCCTGGGGTTCGCCAACTTCTACAGGCGCTTTATCCACGACTTCAGCACGGTGGCCGGACCTCTCTCAGCCCTGACCTCGACCAAGACCAAGTTCAAGTGGGGGGAGGAAGCAGATAAAGCCTTTTCCAGTCTCAAGCACAGGATTACCACAGCACCCATTCTCACCATACCCGATTCAACCAAGCAGTTTATTGTCGAGGTCGACGCCTCCGAGTCAGGGGTCGGAGCCATCCTATCTCAGAGGGCCGATAACAACAACGTCTACCCATGCTCCTTCTTCTCCCGCCGGCTATCCCTAGGTGAACGGAACTACAACATCGGCGACCGAGAACTACTGGCCGTAAAACTAGCCTTGGAGGAGTGGAGGCACTGGCTCGAGGGGTCTAACCTCCCTTTTCTAGTCTGGACCGACCATAAAAACCTGGAGTACCATCAAGTCCACCAAACGTCTTGTGGAATTGGACCAGGTGGGTGGAGCACAGAAGCACGGCAGGCCAGAACTGAGTTTTCAACAAAACGATTTATTTTTAGCTTTTCAGCCTTTTTCTAGTTCCCAGCGACACACACACACACACACACACACACACACACACACACACACACACACACACACACACGTGTTCTGGTTGGGGAGAGCTCCCTTTCTCTGCTCTCCTCTCCTTTTAAAGGGCGCGGTCACTGGGGAAGACACGCAAACACAGGTTAATTCCCATCAGGTGCAATGATTCCACCACTTACCTTCCCTGACTCCGCCCTCCATTCACAGACTGAGGCTTGGCCACACCCCCGCTGCCACATGTCTTAATTCCCATCAAGAATTAACTAACTAACCCTTTCCCATCCAGAAAGCTCACTGGAGAAATTAAGAAAATAAACATTAAACCACTCCACACGCCGGAAAGCAAAACTTTTAAGTGAACTTCTCTAGTTTTTTTTTTTTTAATTCAAAGCATGGTAGGTAACTGAATAACAATGGCACTACAGCAGTGCCAGAAAATGTCTCTGCGTAAGTTCAAACAGGAAAAAAAAAAATCCTGCTGGATAAACCTGTTAACTTCTTTCCAGTAAAAGATACACACACACACACGCACGCAATAGGTTTCCCAATTAAGAAAACATTTACTTTAAGGTCATGCTTTCTGCTCTATGCCAATATGTACACAGTTTTGATGCATCAGTTAAAAAAAAAATCCCAGATCCTTTTCAGCTAGAGATCAAGTCAATGAGATAATTCGGTCAAAATATTAACTTTACCACCCTAATCTTGACCAACCCCTTTTTTTTTTTATTCCAGATTTATAATTTAGGTATTCCTGTAGCAGCGGCATGGTGGTGTAGTGGTTAGTGCTGTCGCCTCACAGCAAGAAGGTCCTGGGTTCGAGCCCCGGGGCCGGCGAGGGCCTTTCTGTGCGGAGTTTGCATGTTCTCCCCGTGTCCGCGTGGGTTTCCTCCGGGTGCTCTGGTTTCCCCCACAGTCCAAAGACATGCAGGTTAGGTTAACTGATGACTCTAAATTGACCGTAGGTGAATGTGAGTGTGAATGGTTGTCTGCGTCTATGTGTCAGCCCTGTGATGACCTGGTGACTTGTCCAGGGTGTACCCCGCCTTTCGCCCGTAGTCAGCTGGGATAGGCTCCAGCTTGCCTGCGACCCTGTAGAAGGATAAAGTGGCTAGAGATAATGAGATGAATGAGATGAGATGAGTATTCCTGTAGCAATTATTTGAACATTTTATCATGTGTTGGTAATGTAACTGACAACCACACAACTTGCAAAGTGGACCATTTGCATTCTCGTTTGGAAGAAACTAGTCGTGAAAGGGGGCGGCATGGTGGTGTAGTGGTGAGCAATGTCGCCTCACAGCAAGAAGGTTCTGGGTCCTTTCTGTCTGGAGTTTGCATGTTCTCCTCGTGTCTGCATGGGTTTCTTCCGGGTGCTCCAGTTTCCCCCACAGTCTAAAGACATGCAGATTATGTTAATTAGGGGCTCTAAGGCTACATCCACACGACAACGGCAATGAGATTTTATTTTAAAAAAATATCGCGTCCACATGGGCAACGGATCAGTAAAATATCAGGTACATGGCAATGCAACGCTTGCTGAAAATGATGCAATACACATGCCACACCTCTACGTGTGCTGTAAGGCGGTCCCATCGGAGACACCAGAACAATAGAAGTAGGACGCATACGCATAAACCCCTTCTTCTACCTGGCGTGAAGCACTCGCAGGAACAAGCACACAACAACAAGAAGAAGATGGCTGCGACTACGCGAGGAAATCGTGCCTTCTGTGTGTACAAATTAGTTTTATTAGTGTGCATAGTTTTATATAACTTAATTTTCTTATTGTGTGTGAACATTTTGAAAAGCATTTTTATATAACTTTTTATATTGTGTTTATTTATTTATTTATTTAGCTTTTTGCCATAGGAAGAGCTATATATATATATATATATGTACATACATCATGGCATGGGAAACCACAACAGTTTGCGCCAATTACAGTGGCCCCATTATACCGAATCTGCATGTCTTTAAACTGTGGGAGAAACCGGAGCACCTGGAGGAAACCCACATGGGCAGAACATGCAAACTCCACACAGAAAGGCCCCTGTCGGCCGTGAGGTTCGAACCCGGAACCTTCTTGCTGTGAGGCGACAGTGCTAACCACTAAACCACCGTGCCACCCTAAACATGTGTGTGAACATTTTGAAAAGCAGTCTTTCCTATAAAAAAAAAGAAATTCAAGAAATGGTTCAGTTACTTGTTTATTTAAAAGAAAAGCTGTATACAAAAGTGAATGCAATGCAGTGGTTCATACAAAACAGCGAGAGTGCTGTTTGTTCTAGTCATGTGGTTGTGACGTCATCGTAAACAAATCCGTTCTACTCATCCAGACGACTTTGCAACGGCGCCGTTGCCAGATTTTTCCACTCTGGAACCCGTTCTCAAAAAATATCGTTGTGGGGCACCCAAAACGCCGGTGCCGTGTGGACGCCAGGCCGAAACGATAAACAATTTTATCAGATTCAGCTGAATCTGTTGCCGTGTGGACAGGGCCTGAGAGTGTCAACGACCCATGTGACCTCAACGACTCTCCTTAGGGTTGCTTTTGGTCCACTAGAGGATAAATACCTGGAACTCCCCACTAGTCAGACAGAACTGAAGAAACCTTTCGGATGAGAGGTGAAACATCTTCAAGAATTTCAAGCAATTCCAGTTGCCTTCTTTAGCACCTACAGTTCCGATCAACATTAATTTCATTATGATAACTTGCTTTTTGTCTTTGTATAATTCTGTACACATGTACATAATATTCTGATATTTATGTTATTCTGTATTTGTCTGTGTGTGTGTGTGTGTGTGTGTTGTCAGATTTCAACTGCATCTCATCTATCTTTTTCTGCCCAGGGACTGCAGATGGAAATTAGCTAGGAGCTAAATCTAGTACAAAGCATCGTTCCCCTTTATGTGATGAATGCATTTTGTACATGGTCCCTGTAAGAAATAAATTTAATAAAATAAAATAAAACTTCTGTTACAAAGTGGAACTTCTTGATAAAAATAATATGACTTAATTCATGTAGGGGGTGTAGCCAGCATCAAACTGGAAATTCAGCCCAAAAATGACATTCTGAATTTTTTTTCATAAAGTTATAAAATTGTCCTAACGTATTACACCTCTCTCTCTCCCTCTAGGATGTACTGTTCTAACAAAACAAGCATACAATTCATATCATGTACATATGTTGTTATAATTTAATCATCTTTAATAATTTAATTAGTTTCAACATGGTTTGGTAGTGGGGCAGCACGGCATGGTGGTGTAGTGGTTAGCACTGTGGCCTCATAGCAAGAAGGTTCTGGGTTCGAGTCCAGCGGCCGACGGGGGCCTCTCTGTGTGGAGTTTCCATGTTCTCCCCGTGTCTGTGTGGGTTTCCTCTGGGTGCTCCGGTTTCCCCCAAAGACATGCAGATTAGGCTAATTGGTGTCTCTAAATTGACCGTAGGTGTGAATGTGAATGGTTGTTTGTCTCTATGTGTCAGCCCTGTGATGATCTGGAGACTTGTCCATGGTGTACCCCGCCTCTTACCCATAGTCAGCTGGGATAGGCTCCAGCTTGCCTGCGACCCTGCAAGCGGTTACGGATCATGGATGGATGGATGATGATCTGCTGTGGTGACCCCTAACAGGAGCAGCCAGAAGAAGAACAAGAAGAAGAAAAGCTGACTCTTCATACGGTAGTTCCTTCATAATATTCTGTTCCAGTAACTAGGAAACAAAAGGTGGATGAAGGTTTGGTAAACATGATGGTGAAGGACGCACAACCATTCGGTATGGCAGAAGATAAAGGGTTCAAAGAACTGGTAGTGGAACCAATCTATGTTTTACGTACAAGGAAAGTGTGTGCATATAGTATCTGTTAAACATATTTTCATTTTAACATTATTTCAACACCAACCATGATGTTAAAACTTCAGGTTTTGAAAGCAACAGTTGGGGCCAAATACAGCACTGAGAAAGAAAATATGAAAGCACAGGTACAAAAAGCAACTGTCGTAAGACTCACTGCAGATATGTGGACCTCAAATGAACACTGATGATCACCTGGCTCTCACCTGCCATTTTGTGGGTGAGAGTACCACTGCAATGGCCACGGTTATACTTTGACAAATGGCCCTTTTCTACTACCCTTTTTCAGCTCACTTCAGCTCACTTCAGCCCGACATAGCTCGCGTTTCGACTACCTCAGAACAGCACGACTCAGTTCGCTTCAGCCCTACTCAGCACCCTAAATTCGCACGGTTTTGGAGTGGGGCTGAAGCGAGCCAAACCGAGCCGAGTGGGGCTAGGGGCGTGAGGAGACACTCCCCTGTGCACTGATTGGTGAGGAGGAGTGTCCTCACATGCCCACACATGCCCCGCGAGCACACTGGGATCTGTAAACACCGTAAACCCGGAAGAAGAATAATTACGAATTACGAGAATTTCTGAAGCCTTATGCGCCTCGCCTCATCTATACGCTCTTGCCAGTATCTGTTGGCGTTGTCGGTGACAACAAGCCACAGCACCAAGACCAGCAACACTAACGACTCCATGTCCTCCATGTTTATTGTTTACTATCCGGGTCGTGAGACTACCGCTTAAAAGGTCACTGATGTCACTGTTTGCACCGCCTAATGATATCACGTGACGTCCAACCACTTTCGCTAACTCCACCCAATGTGTCCACCCACTTCCAGCCAGCACGGTTCAGCGCGGTTGTAATCGAAATGTAACCTCAACAGCCCCACTCAGCTCGACTCAGCCCAACTCAGCACCGCACGGCTCAGCCCAACTCAGCCGCGTTGGTAGTGGAAAAGCGGCATTAGTTACTTTCCACAGGCTCATGCTGCACAGAATATATTTGCAGATCATATATCTCTAATGGAAGACTAGTGTATCAAAGATAAAATTGCATGTATAGTCATAGATGGTGCTGCCAATGTGAAGACCTGTGACAGAGATTTACAACTGAAGCATGAAATTTGCATAACCCATTGTCGAAATCTAATGGTGAAAAAGTCTCTCACCCTGACACACCAAGACATGAAAAAAACCCACATCTGAAAAATCTAAAGAGTAATGTCACTGATCTGTCAGGATTTATCTAACCTTAAACTTGCCAATGAGTCAGTCCTGTCGATAACTGCCGGCAGCCTATAAACGCTCCATCCAAGGTAATTAACACTGGACAAGTCTTGCAGTGACTGCTGTTAGCGTATAACAAATTATGCATGAAAAATGAACCATGTTTTTATGATTTTCTCCAGATCCAGGACAAGTTTTAGAGCGATAAGAGGCAAACAAGCAATGCTTTGCTATGGGCCTACAAGTATTACTGGGGAGAGCGGGGAGACTTGGGACAGTTTGTATTCCCATAAATGAATTTCGACCAATCAGGCTAAAGTAACCTACTTCCTTTAGAGCCATAAGGTTGGATACTCCAGTAAGGTTTGTGCAGTTCAATATTTTTTCAACCAAAACTTGTATTTTCTACTTCGCCTCCACCTCCATTCCAATGTATGTTGATGAATTTGGGATTTGTGAGGAATTAAAGTATGCAGCCTAGAATTACCATATACAGTATAGTATTATTTATTAAACTTAAATTCTGGGGAAAGACATTGAAGGATTTTTATTTTCAAAAATGGCCAGATGGGGAGAGTTGGGACAGTTCATGTTACGTTTTTTTTTCTTCTTGTGGTTTACAAACATCTCATCTCATTATCTCTAGCTGCTTTATCCTGTTCTACAGGGTCGCAGGCAAGCTGGAGCCTATCCCAGCTGACTACGGGCAAAAGGCGGGGTACACCCTGGACAAGTCGCCAGGTCATCACAGGGCTGACACATAGACACAGACAACCATTCACACTCACATTCACACCTACGGTTAATTTAGAGTCACCAGTTAACCTAACCTGCATGTCTTTGGACTGTGGGGGAAACCGGAGCACCCAGAGGAAACCCATGCGGACACGGGGAGAACATGCAAACTCCGCACAGAAAGGCCCCCGCCGGCCATGGGGCCCGAACCCGGACCTTCTTGCTGTGAGGCGACAGCGCTAACCACTACACCACCGTGCCGCCTCGGTTTACAAACATAAAATTGTTTAAAAATGTTTGTTAAAAGCCCTGTGATGACCTGGCGACTTGTCCAGGGTGTACCCCGCCTTTCGCCCGAAGTCAGCTGGGATAGGCTCCAGCTTGCCTGCAACCCTGTAGAAGGATAAAGCGGCTAGAGATAATGAGATGAGAATGAGATGAGATGTTTGTTAAAAATGTGGGCTTGTACCTGCATGAGGATTAAACTTATCTCTGATAGCCTTTAGTCTTGGCCTACAGTATAATAGCCTAATGTCTGGAATGATCTAAGACTAATGTGTGATTTTATCAAAGGTCAAGGTTTTTGCCCTGTCAAAATAAACACTGCTTTGTGCCAGCAGACAGTAAACATGTGCTGTTATAAACTGTCAGCAGATACACCATCCACTTGCAAGTTTTGATACCAGTAAACATGTTATAAAATAAGCTGAAATATTTGGAAATTGCATATTTCAATGCCATTTTTAAAAAATTAAAAATCAGTCACTGTGTGGACTCAGCCTCCAGCATCACTTCAGAAATGGACCAGCATTCGGAAGTTGGAAACTTGGGACCTATGTATAGCTATCTCTATGAGGAGCCTATTCATGTGCAGTGCTGCTCCAAAAACTGTTTATGTTAGTGAGAAAAACGGATTTACGATATGGTTGACAAGGAAGGCTTCCACTGAGCGTTGAACAGGACACATCTGCTGACTTATTATATTTTATGTTTTCATCATTTTAAATCAAGAAAAGGCAAGGGACAAATTTTTTTTCTCTTGTGGCATTTTTAAGATTCGCTGAAACACGAAATGCACTTCAGAAAACTGAGTGATAACTAAATGTTAATTTGACAGTGAATTCAGTATAAAAACAGTATATTTTCATGTTCTTGCAGTTCTGGAAATAAAGAAAAGGTCAAGGAAAAATGGGGTCTTCTTTCTCTTTTTTTTATTTATTTTTATATTTTTTACACCAAACATCAAATGACTTTTGTGAACCCACTCAAAGAGCATTTGCTCCTCTACACCAAGTGCTAATAGATATTCAGGGTTACTCAAATGTCTTCAGGTGATACAACAAAAGAATAGTCAAGCAAGCAGGACCTTGTGAATAGCACATACTGTTATATAAAAGGCTCTTCGAGTGGGTTCACAAAAGCCGTTTGGTGTAAAAAAATTTAAAGAAAGAAGAGCCATTTTTCACTTGACCTTTACTTTCAATTTGAAAGTATTCCAAAATATTTTGAATATATTACTCACATTGAGTAATCTAACAGAATGTGTTCCTTCCATCCATTATCCATTACTGCTTATCCTGTGCAGGGTCACAGGGAAGCTGGAGCCTATCCCAGTTGACTATGGGTGAGAGGCAGGGTACACCCTAGACGCTCGGGTTCAACAACCTCGTCCGTCAAACCCATGCAGGTAGATCGGGTACGGGTGTCAGCGGAGGAACGACTGTGCCGACAGTGCATGGGGGCTTGCTTCTACTGCGGTCAGCAGGGACACATCTGCTGAGCCTGCCCGCTAAAAGGGACGAGCTCACCAGTGAATAGAGGGGCCCTGGTGGGCAATGCTCAGAACCAGTCCCCTGTTGACCGACTGCTGCTCCCCATTATCATGGGGTCATAAAGTCCAGACTCTCAGCTTTCATTTGAGGGTATCCACATTAAAATTGGATGAAGGGTTTAGGAGTTTCCTTAACATGTGCCACCCTGTTTTTGAAGGGACCAAAAGTAATTGAACAATTGACTCAAAGGCTCTTTAATGGACAGGTGTGGGCAATTCCTTCTTTATGTCATTCTCAATTAAGCAGATAAAAGACCTGGAGTTGATTTGAGGTGTAGTGCTTGCATTTGGAAGATTTTGCTGTGAAGAAAACATGCAGTCAAAGGAGCTCTCCATGCAGGTGAAACAAGCCATCCTTAAGCTGCGAAAACAGAAAAAAACCCATCTGAGAAATTGCTACAATATTAGGAGTGGCAAAATCTACAGTTTGGTACATCCTGAGAAAGAAAGAAAGAAAGAAAGAAAGAAAGAAAGAAAGAAAGAAAGAAAGAAAGAAAGAAAGAAAGAAAGAACTCATCAATGCAAAAAGACCTGGACGCCCACAGAAGACAACAGTGGTGGATGATTGCAGGATAATTTCCATGGTGAAGAGAAACCCCTTCACAACAGCCAACCAAGTGAACAACACTCTCCAGGAGGTAGGCATATCAATATTCAAATCTACCATAAAGAGAAGACTGCATGAAAGTAAATACAGAGGGTTCACTGCACGGTGCAAGCCACTCATAAGCCTCAAGAATAAAAAGGCTAGATTGGACTTTGCTAAAAAACACCTAAACAAGCCAGCACAGTTCTGGAAGAACATTCTTTGGACAGATGAAACCAAGATCAACCTCAACCAGAATGATGGAAAGAAAAAAAATATGGCGAAGGCGTGGTACAGCTCATGATCCAAAGCATACCACATCATCTGTAAAACACAGTGGAGGCAGTGTGATGGCTTGGGCATGCATGGCTGCCAGTGGCACTGGGTCACTAGTGTTTATTGATGATGTGACACAGGACAGAAACAGCCGGATGAATTCTGAGGTATTCAGAGACATACTGTGTGCTCAAATCCAGCCAAATCCAGCCAAACTGATTGGTCGGCGTTTCATAATACAGATGGACAATGACCCAAAACATAAAGCCAAAGCAACCCAGGAGTTTATTAAAGCAAAGAAGTGGAATATTCTTGAATGGCCAAGTCAGTCACCTGATCTCAACCCAATTGAGCATGCATTTCACTTGTTAAAGACTAAACTTCAGACAGAAAGGCCCGCAAACAAACAGCAACTGAAAACTGCTGCAGTAAAGGCCTGGCAGAGCATTAAAAAGGAGGAAACATAGCGTCTGGTGATGTCCATGAGTTCAAGACTTCAGGCAGTCATTGCCAACAAAGGGTTTTCAACCAAGTATTAGAAATGAACATTTTATTTACAATTATTTAATTTGTCCAATTACTTTTGAGCCCCTGAAATGAAGGGATTGTGTTTAAAAAATGCTTTAGTTCCTCACATTTTTATGCAATCATTTTGTTCAACCCACTGAATTAAAGCTGAAAGTCTGAACTTCAAATGCATCTGAATTGTTTTGTTCAAAATTCATTGTGGTAATGTACAGAACCAAAATTAGAAAAATGTTGTCTCTGTCCAAATATTTATGGACCTAACTGTATCACAGAGTCTCTGGCAGCTGGGATCATCTGCCCTTCCTCCTCCCCAGCAGGGGCAGGATTCTTCTTTGTGGAGAGGAAGGACAAGTCGCTCCACCCCTGCATTGACTATCGAGGTCTCAACGCCATCACAGTCAAGAACCGCTACCCACTACCGCTCATGACCACAGCCTCCGAACTACTCCAGGGAGCTAAGGTATTCACATAAACTGGACTTACGTAACGGCTATCACCTAGTTAGGATCAGGGAAGGGGACGAGTGGAAGATGGCCTTCAATACCACCACAGGCCACTATGAGTACCTAGTAGTCCCTTTCGGCCTGACTAACGCGCCCGCAGTATTCCAGGCATTAGCTAACGACATCTTGAGAGACTTTCTTAACACCTTTGTCTTCGTTTACCTGGATGACATCTTGATTTTCTCTCGCTCCCTGGAGGAACATCGGGGTCATGTCTGGCAGGTTCTTCGACGCCTGCTAGAGAATAAGCTGTTCATTAAGGCTGAGAAGAGTGAATTCCACCAAGGCTCTGTCTCATTCCTGGGGTTCATCATCTCTCCAGCAAAGATCCAGATGGACCCCCTCAAGCTGGAGGCAGTCGCTGACTGGCCCACCCCATCTTCGAGACGAGAGCGCCAGCACTTCCTGGAGTGCACCAACTTCTACAGGCGCTTTATCCACGACTTCAGCACGGTGGCCGGACCTCTCTCAGCCCTGACCTCGACCAAGACCAAGTTCAAGTGGGGGGAGGAAGCAGATAAAGCCTTTTCCAGTCTCAAGCACAGGTTTACCACAGCACCCATTCTCACCATACCCGATTCAACCAAGCAGTTTATTGTCGAGGTCGACGCCTCCGAGTCAGGGGTCGGAGCCATCCTATCTCAGAGGGCCAATAACAACAAGGTCTACCCATGCTCCTTCTTCTCCCGCCGGCTATCCCTAGCTGAACGGAACTACGACATCGGCGACCGAGAACTACTGGCCGTAAAACTAGCCTTGGAGGAGTGGAGGCACTGGCTTGAGGGGTCTAACCTCCCTTTTCTAGTCTGGACCGACCATAAAAACCTGGAGTACCATCAAGTCCACCAAACGTCTTGTGGTATTGGACCAGGTGGGTGGAGCACAGAAGCACGGCAGGCCAGAACTGAGTTTTCAACAAAATGATTTATTTTTAGCTTTTCAGCCTTTTTCTAGTTCCCAGCCATGCACACACACACACACACACACACACAAGTGTTCTGGTTGGGGAGAGCTCCCTTTCTCTGCTCTCCTCTCCTTTTAAAGGGCGCGGTCACTGGGGAAGACACACAAACACAGGTTAATTCCCATCAGGTGCAATGATTCCACCACTTACCTTCCCTGACTCTGCCCTCCATTCACAGACTGACGCTTGGCCACACCCCCGCTGCCACATGTCTTAATTCCCATCAAGCCCGTTGGTCTCTCTTTTTCTCCTTCACGCTCTCCTAACACCCAGGCTCCAAGAACGGCAAACCCAACATCCTGTCCAGGATGTTCTCTTCCCACCAAGAGGAGTCCAAGCCACCCAAGACGATCCTTCCTTCATGCTGCCTCGTGGGAGCCGCTATTCTAGAGGTTGAGACGCTCGTGCAGAAGGCCCTGGAGCAGGACCCCGGTGAAGGTAACTCCAACAACATTCCTCTTAACCATCTGTTTGTTCCCTGTCCTGTGCGAACTCAGGTTTTGCAGTGAGGTCATGGTTCCAAACTGGCCTGTCATCCGGGAGCCACCCGAACCCTGGCTCTCATCCAGCAGCACTTTTGATCGCCATCCATCAAGGAGGACATCCAGGAGTTCGTGGCAGCCTGCGACACATGCTCCCGGAACAAGACAGCCAATCAACCCCCTGAAGGCTTACTAAGACCCCTTCCAACTCCGCATCAATCTTGGTCTAACATCACCCTGGACTTCATCGCAGGACTCCCCAACTCAGGTGGCAACACATGCATCCTCACTGTTATTGACCATTTTTTCTAAGGCTGTCCATTTAATTCCTCTGCCCAAGTTCCCCTCAGCCAGAGAGACCACAGAACTACTTGTCCACCACGTTTTCCACCTACATGGTCTGCCTACCGACATCGTTTCTGATATCCTGTAGAACAGGATAAAGCGGCTACAGATAATGAGATGATATATATATATATATATCTCATCTCATTATCTCTAGCCGCTTTATCCTTCTACAGGGTCGCAGGCAAGCTGGAGCCTATCCCAGCTGACTACGGGCGAAAGGCGGGGTACACCCTGGACAAGTCGCCAGGTCATCACAGGGCTGACACATAGACACAGACAACCATTCACACCTACGGTCAATTTAGAGTCACCAGTTAACCTAACCTGCATGTCTTTGGACTGTGGGGGAAACCGGAGCACCAAAGTTTACACATTATCATCACGCACAGAAATTGCAAAACTGCAAAACTAGTTTTAAAACCACTAAGTTCCAACTGTTAAACATAGCGAGAGGCTGGGCTACGTGTGTGTGTGTAAAGTGTAAACCAGTGCATCCTGACTTTCTAACTATGCCTGTGTGTTGCGTGAGCGGCAGTCAGTCAACAACTCTTCGCAAAGTTTCCTTATGAAACAATATGCTCGCTGAAATTATGGCAGGGAACGCCAGATTAAACATTAAAACTGCCTTCTGAGCACTGTATCTACAGGCTGCCACCGAAAGAAGGAGGCTACCAGAAAGGCATCTCTACTCCGTATGATTTTACTTTCACTACGACATTACTTTGAACAGACTATCAAAAAATTGCAAGGTGATATGATAAAGTAAGGCACAGTTTACTTACAGTCGTTTTTTTTTTTGAAAAAATGATGCAATCGTTTTCTGCCTTTTGGCACCCTTCATCATGCCATGTTGGGGTCCTGAACTAGGAGGCGCTGTCCCCGAGATGCCTGTCAAACTTGTTGTGGGTAACCATAGCAACCAAGCTCGAGCTCGCAACCTGTGCAGTCTGCGCAGTTGCAACTACGTCTGTACTGCTGTGCACCTCAATAAACCCAATGGTAATTAGTCTTTTGATTTTTCCGTGAGGTTTGCCTTATGCAAAGAAAGACAGCATAGACGTTTTTTCCTCCCTATAAGTGGGGGGGACCGAACAAGGTGAATTTAAATCTGGGTGGGACGAATCCCCCCCGTCCCCCCCTCTATCTGCGCCCGTGTTTCTGTATGTTGAACTAAAGTGGCTTAGTTACTGAGAAGAGATGTTTTCCACATGCTGTAATCGCTTTTCTGTGGCCTTGGTGGTAATGAGCAGGGTGCTTGAGTTCATCCTAACTACGCATCTTCTCATGATGTACAACCCCGATTCCAAAAAAGTTGGGACAAAGTACAAATTGTAAATAAAAATGGACTGCAATAATTTACAAATCTCAAAAACTGATATTGTATTCACAGTAGAACACAGAGAACATAGCAAATGTCGAAAGTGAGACATTTTGAAATTTCATGCCAAATATTGGCTCATTTGAAATTTCATGACAGCAACACATCTCAAAAAAGTTGGGACAGGGGCAATAAGAGGCTGGAAAAGTTAAAGGTACAAAAAAGGAACAGCTGGAGGACCAAATTGCAACTCATTAGGTCAATTGGCAATAGGTCATTAACATCTCATCTCATCTCATTATCTCTAGCCGCTTTATCCTTCTACAGGGTCGCAGGCAAGCTGGAGCCTATCCCAGCTGACTACGGGCGAAAGGCGGGGTACACCCTGGACAAGTCGCCAGGTCATCACAGGGCTGACACATAGACACAGACAACCATTCACACTCACATTCACACCTACGGTCAATTTAGAGTCACCAGTTAACCTAACCTGCATGTCTTTGGACTGTGGGGGAAACCGGAGCACCCGGAGGAAACCCACGCGGACACGGGGAGAACATGCAAACTCCGCACAGAAAGGCCCTCGCCGGCCCCGGGGCTCGAACCCAGGACCTTCTTGCTGTGAGGCGACAGCGCTAACCACTACACCACCGTGCCGTCCCGGTCATTAACATGACTGGGTATAAAAAGAGCATCTTGGAGTGGCAGTGGCTCTCAGAAGTAAAGATGGGAAGAGGATCACCAATCCCCCTAATTCTGCGCCGACAAATAGTGGAGCAATATCAGAAAGGAGTTCAACAGTGTAAAATTGCAAAGAGTTTGAACATATCATCATCTACAGTGCATAATATCATCAAAAGATTCAGAGAATCTGGAAGAATCTCTGTGCGTAAGGGTCAAGGCCAGAAAACCATACTGGGTGCCCGTGATCTTCGGGCCCTTAGACGGCACTGCATCACATACAGGCATGCTTCTGTATTGGAAATCACAAAATGGGCTCAGGAATATTTCCAGAGAACATTTTCTGTGAACAGGCGGCACGGTGGTGTAGTGGTTAGCGCTGTCGCCTCACAGCAAGAAGGTCCTGGGTTCGAGCCCCGGGGCCGGCGAGGGCCTTTCTGTGTGGAGTTTGCATGTTCTCCCCGTGTCCGCGTGGGTTTCCTCCGGGTGCTCCGGTTTCCCC
The DNA here is from genome assembly GCF_027579695.1 of Neoarius graeffei. NCBI lineage: Eukaryota > Metazoa > Chordata > Actinopteri > Siluriformes > Ariidae > Neoarius > Neoarius graeffei. Next base: position 39,928,318 of record NC_083570.1, on the reverse strand, counting down.
CACAGTCCAAAGACATGCAGGTTAGGTTAACTGGGGACTCTAAATTGACCGTAGGTGTGAATGTGAGTGTGAATGGTTGTCTGTGTCTATGTGTCAGCCCTGTGATGACCTGGCGACTTGTCCAGGGTGTACCCCGCCTTTCGCCCGTAGTCAGCTGGGATAGGCTCCAGCTTGCCTGCGACCCTGTAGAAGGATAAAGCGGCTAGAGATAATGAGATGAGATGAGATTTTCTGTGAACACAATTCACCGTGCCATCCGCCGTTGTCAGCTAAAACTCTATAGTTCAAAGAAGAAGCCGTATCTAAACATGATCCAGAAGCGCAGACGTCTTCTCTGGGCCAAGGCTCATTTAAAATGGACTGTGGCAAAGTGGAAAACTGTTCTGTGGTCAGACGAATCAAAATTTGAAGTTCTTTATGGAAATCAGGGACGCCGTGTCATTCGGACTAAAGAGGAGAAGGACGACCCAAGTTGTTATCAGCGCTCAGTTCAGAAGCCTGCATCTCTGATCGTATGGGGTTGCATTAGTGCGTGTGACATGGGCAGCTTACACATCTGGAAAGACACCATCAATGCTGAAAGGTATATCCAGGTTCTAGAGCAACATATGCTCCCATCCAGACGACGTCTCTTTCAGGGAAGACCTTGCATTTTCCAACATGACAATGCCAAACCACATACTGCATCAATTACAGCATCATGGCTGCATAGAAGAAGGGTCCGGGTACTGAACTTGCCAGCCTGCAGTCCAGATCTTTCACCCATAGAAAACATTTGGCGCATCATAAAACGGAAGATATGACAAAAAAGACCTAAGACAGTCGAGCAACTAGAATCCTACATTAGACAAGAATGGGTTAACATTCCTATCCCTAAACTTGAGCAACTTGTCTCCTCAGTCCCCAGACGTTTACAGACTGTTGTAAAGAGAAAAGGGGATGTCTCACAGTGGTAAACATGGCCTTGTCCCAACTTTTTTGAGATGTGTTGTTGTCATGAAATTTAAAATCACCTAATTTTTCTCTTTAAATGATACATTTTCTCAGTTTAAACATTTGATATGTCATCTATGTTCTATTCTGAATAAAATATGGAATTTTGAAACTTCCCCATCATTGCATTCCATTTTTATTTACAATTTGTACTTTGTCCCAATTTTTTTGGAATCGGGGTTGTAACTACCTTTCCTGACCTCGGTGGTGATTAGCAGGGAGCTTGAGCTCTCCCTAACTCGCATCCGCCTGCACATACCAGAGCACGCCAGGTGCATGCTTTAACAAAGCTTCATAGAAAATCTTGAGCCAATCACCTGAAGACACAAGCAGTGAGCGAATGCTTTCAGAGTATAATAGATAACATTCCTAAAACACAACTCAGAGTGCGCGTACTCTCTGCATCATCAGAAGTGGTGTCTTCTTTTATTCTTCTCTTTCCTTTCCTATTTTATATATCTGTTATATGATCTACTATAATAAATGACTGAAAAGACAACTGTTAGCGTTCTGAAGTGTTTATTAGAAATTTCCATTACAATTTGGCATCCCTGGGTGGGCCCTATGCATCTGATCCTTGGACAACGGAACACTGCCAAGGCTACGGTGCAGAGCTGTGAACTCGGACGAGAGACCAGACCGTCAGAGCTCACCGAACCAGTAAGTGATAACTTTGCATTCTTGTGTAAAGAAATTAGTGGAAACAGTATTTAAAGAATGATACAAGAAATGGACAGAGATTTGTCCTAGTATTTAAAAAATGATATAAGAGATGGGGCGGCGTAGTGGTTAGCGCTGTCGCCTCACAGCAAGAAGGTCCGGGTTCGAGCCCCGTGGCCGGCGAGGGCCTTTCTGTGTGGAGTTTGCATGTTCTCCCCGTGTCCGCGTGGGTTTCCTCCGGGTGCTCCGGTTTCCCCCACAGTCCAAAGACATGCAGATTAGGTTAACTGGTGACTCTAAATTGACCCTAGGTGTGAATGTGAGTGTGAATGGTTGTCTGTGTCTATGTGTCAGCCCTGTGATGACCTGGCGACTTGTCCAGGGTGTACCCCGCCTTTCGCCCGTAGTCAGCTGGGATAGGCTCCAGCTTGCCTGCGACCCTGTAGAAGGATAAAGCGGCTAGAGATGAGATGAGTATTTAAAGAATGATACAAGAAATGGACAGAGATTTGTCCTAGTATTTAAAAAATGATATAAGAGATGGGGCGGCGTAGTGGTTAGCGCTGTCGCCTCACAGCAAGAAGGTCCGGGTTCGAGCCCCGTGGCCGGCGAGGGCCTTTCTGTGTGGAGTTTGCATGTTGTCCGCGTGGGTTTCCTCCGGGTGCTCCGGTTTCCCCCACAGTCCAAAGACATGCAGGTTAGGTTAACTGGTGACTCTAAATTGACCGTGAGTGTGAATGGTTGTCTGTAGGGGTCGACTGATAATCGGCCGGGCCGATATTCTGCATTTTTAGGGTTATCGGTATCGGCCATAATTTCCACTGATATGCCGATAACATGCCTTTTTGTAGCCATTTCGTTCCTAACGTGACTGTCACTGCACGTCCTTTCCTGCACTCGCCTCTCTGAGTTCAAGAACACGGTCCCGCCCACCACAACATCTGATTTGTTTAGCACAAGAGATATAGCCAATCAACACGTGTAGCTAAACGCTGTGAACTGTTTCAAGGCGGCCGTACGGGCACTCGGGCAGAAGCAGATCCCACTTCAAGGTAAGGACACGCTGCTTTTGCCGCAATAAGTCACAAACACACAAGTTGCAAAAGCACAACATCATTATATGTTTACATTCTTCATCTACTACTCGTTAAAATTGTCCATTTGCATCTGTGTAGCCAGGCAAACTTAGCTTACGGAAGGAAGCACTTGAATTAGCCTACAACCAACTAGTCTCGCTGAAACTACATGTAATGTAGTAAGCAGTCCCCAGCATAACGCAGGCTGCAGTCATTTTTAAATCCCCGTCTGGAAACGTTGTGAATGTGTCAGTAGTTCTACTCGAACAGTAGAATGACAGCCATACAGAGAGGTGGTGAAGGGAAGGTGAAATAAAACGTAGTGTTTGTGTTCTGTAGGCTACCGCAAGCCTACTGGCTATTTGTTATGGTGATGAGTAAACTTCATGACATGACTCGTGCTCAAAAAGCAGGAATCATACGTCACCACCGTGCCGCCCTCATTAATCAACATCTTTAATAAAACAGCACAGGTCTATAAAGATCTCAGAATTACGAATCGTTTATACATGAAAGAATTAGGAAACTCAGCCAAGCAAAGAAGTTTGATGGACAAATACTTTTAAGCACAATTCATTTCTCTCCTGCACTTTTATTTCCAGAATGAATTCAACATGTTAATTATACAGACATACATATACACACAAAAAGTTTGTACACCCCTACTCTACTCATTCATAGGTTTTTCGGCACGATAGCGTAAGTGGTTAGCATGGTCGCCTCACAGCAAGAAGATTCTGGGTTCAAGCCCAGCAGCCAGCGGGGGCCTTTCGTGTGCAGTTTGCATGTTCTCCCTGTGTCCGGGTGCTCCAATTTCCCCCAAAGTCCAAAGACATGCGGTTAGGTTAACATGAGATGGCCTTGGGCTGAGGTGCCCTTGAGTGAGGCACCTAACTACCAACTGCTCCCCGGGCACTGTTGGCATGGCTGCCCTCTGCTCTGGGTATGTGTGTGTGCTCATTGCTCACGTGCGTGTTCACTGCTTCAGATGGGTTAAATGCAGAGAGGAATTTCACAAGCGTATAATGAATAAAGTTGTTGTTGTTCTATTTTCTACATTGTAGAACAAAACTGAAGATGTCAAAGCTATGAAATAACGTGGAGCGTATATGGAATTATGTGGTAAACAAAAAAAAGATGTGAAACTCCCCCCAAAATGTTTTATATTTAATTTATATTTTAATTTGTACTAGGGGCGGCACGGTGGTGTAGTGGTTAGCGCTGTCGCCTCACAGCAAGAAGGTCCTGGGTTCGAGCCCCGGGGCCGGCGAGGGCCTTTCTGTGTGGAGTTTGCATGTTCTCCCCGTGTCCACGTGGGTTTCCTCCGGGTGCTCCGGTTTCCCCCACAGTCCAAAGACATGCAGGTTAGGTTAACTGGTGACTCTAAATTGACCGTAGGTGTGAATGGTTGTCTGTGTCTATGTGTCAGCCCTGTGATGACCTGGCGACTTGTCCAGGGTGTACCCCGCCTTTCGCCCGTGGTCAGCTGGGATGGGCTCCAGCTTGCCTGCGACCCTGTAGAAGGATAAAGCGGCTAGAGATAATGAGATGAGATGAATTTGTACTAGCAGTGCTGGTGCAAATTGTTACACTCACTCAGGATCATATTATTATAACATTTTGAAGATGCATTTATTTAAGTTAGCTTTTATAAATAAGATTTTATAAGACTTATTTTATCTTTTTTCTATATTATCATAGTTTTAGCCCATTTTTTTATATATGACTGTATATTTTTAGTTTTTAATTAGTAGATATTGTTTTATAGTTGTGTTATAGTTAATCTTTGTGATGTGCAGGTGATCATATATTCATGGAGCCTGCGCACTATAAATGTAAAATTATTATAATTAAATTATTACTGTTTTTTAAGGACACTATTTCTCCTTCAGTTTTCAACCAATCACCAAATTTCACATGAAGAATACCTCTGGACTGAATTACATTGCTATGACTTTTGGTGCTGATCTGGATCACTGATCCGGAATGATCCATGAAAAACAGGATTTTTTTTTAAATCAATCAATCACTTATAACTCTGTCACTTTTCATGATTTTGTTCAGGGCGGCAGGGCGCAACTTTTCCTCACCAAACGTCATTCTCTATCTCTTACCGTTCCGGATCTATAGGGTACGGGGACCAGACGTCCCGGTTTGTAACAGCTAGTGCAAATCACTGTGACTTTAGTCACAGTCTCTATCTAGTTTAGATTCTTGAAAGCATCCAGCGTTTACCTTGACACTTTGCACACTATTGGCACATTGTTAAATATATCATGCATCTTATTCCTACATCTCTAAATACACCTGTTATATAATTAAATTACAGTCTATTTAAAATTAAATGACAAAAAGTAGTAAATTCTGTTAAACTTAACTGTAGCTGCTTGCTCATGTTATCTTTTTAAAAAGTGTGAGCATAATAAATGTGGCACGATTGTATTAATTAGGTGATACAAATAAATCATGCACATGCTTCACAGTGTTGTAACCTTGACACTTGTGTTATATATTAATGAATACAGAGTGCAAAACAGAACACGAGGAACATCAGAGTGTCAGGGCGTAGATGATTAAATAATACTGGATGGCGTTGAGTGGTATATCAGATATATTCCATTCAGCTAGCATGATATTGAATGAGTTGAAGATGGGTAGCTGAATGGAATATATCTGATATACCATGAAAAAAAAACCCAGCCAATATTATTATTATTATACATTCCTTTTGGGTGTTCAACACATCTTTCTCTTTCAAAATTCTCTCAAAATTTTCCGTATTTAACAAAGCAAACTTGGCGGCCATGTTTGTTTACAAATTGTCACAGTCGCTTGCTAGCGTGGAAGTTTTACATCTCCGATGTGTGACGTCATGTCTTGACAACCATGCACTATCGTAAACCATATTCAACGCTCATTCTCCACTGGGTAGAGTGACGTAATACACGTAGGATAAGCGATATGCTAACAATATTGCATGCTGTTGAACCAAATGAATGAAACCTGCTAGAAGGGAATATAATATGTTTTTATTCCATCGAAAAAGTGTCCTGGATGTATGATAATACAGTTTAGCCTAGATCTAGATGGCACAGACAAGGCAGCACAAACACACCTCTATAATATCCAGAATAACCAGTTCACAGAGGCTATGGTCACGGAAGGTTTTTGTGAGGTGGGAGGAACTCGGAGGACATTGAGGAAACCCATACAGACAGAACGTGAGCTCAGGATACTGGATATTTCAGCATCAGAGTCGAGAATAAGTCTTGGGCATGTTTCTTTTCTAGAATGCATAAAGCTGACAAGCTATAAGGTGTGTACCTACTGACAATTTTTCATTCTCTAGGATCCTCGCAATCCAGTAAAGATGTGGAATTTTTCAAATCATACATGGCTGAAAAATAAGTCGCCTTTGTGTGCAAGGGAGCCATTGAGAATTTTTCACGTACTAATATTTTCAGACTTAAGACTATGGAATAACCCTCGACAGCATGGCCGTTAAGTGTGGGGTTTTTTGTTTGAAAAATGACCTTTTCCCCACTCTTTGGCTGTTATACACTAAAGTGCGCTTTGCCAAGCATTTCAGATGAGCCAAGGCCAAAGAAAGTTCCTCTTCGAGCAAACAGGAGCTGCATTCTTGTGGTTTAGAGAGTGCGTGTGTGTGGGTGAGGGGGCACTAGAAGAAGGAAACATGCGTCTGGCGTGAATAGAAGCCATAAATACTGTATGTGAATGCATATCACTTAGGTGTGTCGAACTGTAGGCTCACCTGTATAGTCTAGATGCGTACCGTTGATTTCTTTTTTCCCCTTTTACACCTATACAGCATCTGAGATGACTGATTGGGCGGTAGATGCAGCTGCTATTTACATTAACAGTAACTATAGTGATTACATCCATCCACTTGCCTGTAAATTGGCCCTTGAGTGGAGCAGCAATTTCTCCTTGTACAAACGTATGTGGGTTTTTTTTCCCCTTTAAAAGGGGAATCCCTCCCAACCTGCTTAACAGATTTCCACATGGAAGCCACCCAACCTACGGTACTCAACGGTTAGCTTATACGGCTTGGCTTTCGGTCCCGTAACACCTGGCAATGTCATCAGGAATCTTTATTAGCCTTACAGGACTGTATCCATGAGCAGCTAATGGAATTTCTGACATGCAGCCTGAGCAACAGGATTAACGGACCGCTCCACGTGAACACTGCCGTCCCTCATGAGCATCCAACTGTAGGCTTGCTTGACTTAAAATAACAACAAAAACACGCTTTTATTATTCCCTGACCAAGCCACAGTAAAAGAACTGAGAAAAATCATAAACCCGTTTAAGTTGGAGAACTGACAAGAATGTGCTGAGAGCTTTGGCGATATCAACAGCCTTTTTAGTTTTTTAGTGCTCACAACGGATTTCAAAGTCTCATTTGTAGCAGTGATTTACATGTCAGTAAAACGAAATGACTTCATTAGGATTTCTCACCGTTTCATACATCTATTATGAATTCAAAAAAAAAAAAAACCACAGCAGATACATTACTGATGTCTCTATGGACATTAAAGTGCATTGGAACGTTACACCAAAAGTGCTCACTTTTTTTTTTTTAAATACAGATTAAAATCAAATCTCACTTATGACTAGCATTAATGACATCATGCTAACTGGTGGATTTTTTTCTCCATTAATTTGTTTGAGCTCCGTTTCAAGAGTGCCGATATTTCTCATAGCGACGCCAAGATGTTTCACTCCACTCGTCTGTGTCCTGCATGGAAAATTCCACTTCCTAGTTCGAAACGGTTACTAGCGTTAGCATCATTATCAGCGAACGTGTCAAATGATACTTTTCAGCAATGTAACTTCTCATCTCATCTCATTATCTCTAGCCGCTTTATCCTGTTCTACAGGGATAGGCAAGCTGGAGCCTATCCCAGCTGACTACGGGCAAAAGGCGGGGTACACCCTGGACAAGTCGCCAAGTCATCACAGGGCTGACACATAGACAAAGACAACCATTCACACTCACATTCACACCTACGGTCAATTTAGAGTCACCAGTTAACCTAACCTGCATGTTTTTGGACATGCAGGTTCCACCCCTCCTAGAACTGCCACCTTATTGTGGTGGAGGGGTTTGTGTGCTTGAATGATCCTAGGAGCTATGTTGTCGGGGGCATTATGCCCCTGTCCAGAGGGGCTGTACTCTTCACTTCTCTGGAGTTGCCCATGGTGAGCGGCGCCAGGCTGGTGTGGGCTTGCTTATAACTCCCCAGCTCAGCCGCCATGTGTTGGAGTTTACCCCAGTGAACGAGAGAGTCACCTCTCTGAGCCTTCGGGTCGGGGAGAGGGATCTTGCTGTTGTTTGTGCCTACGGGCCGAATAGCAGTATAGAGTATCCAGCCTTCTTGGAGTCCCTGGGAGAGATACTGAGAGGTGCTCAGACTGGAGACCCCATTGTTCTACTGGGGGACTTTAACGCTCACGTGGGCGACGACAGTGACACCTGGAGGGGCATGATTGGGAGGAACAGCCTCCCCGATCTGAACCCGAGTGGCGCTTTGTTATTGGACTTCTGTGCTAGTCACAGTTTGTCCATAACAAACACCATGTTCGAGCATAGGGGTGCCCATAAATGCACGTGGCACCAGGACACCTTAGGTCGGAGGTCAATGATTGACTTTGTTGTCGTTTCATCTGATCTCCGGCCCTATGTCTTGGACACTCAGCTGAAGAGAGGGGCTGAGCTGTCAACTGATCACCACCTGGTGGTGTGTTGGATCCGCTGGCGGAGGAGGAAGCCGGACAGACCTGGCAGGCCCAAACGTATGGTGAGGGTCTGCTAGGAATGTCTGGCCAAGCACTCTGTTGGGGAGGTCTTTAACTCCTACCTCCAGGAGAGTTTCTCCCAGCTTCCGAGGGAGGCGGGGGACATTGAGTCTGAGTGGACCATGTTCTCTGCCTCCATTGTTGGCGTGGCTGTTCGGAGCTGTGGCCGCAAGGTCTCCGGTGCCTGTCGTGGCAGCAATCCCCGAACCTGGTGGTGGACACCAGAAGTAAGCAATGCCATCAAGCTGAAGGAGTCCTATCAGGCCATGTTGGCCTCCGGGACTCCTGAGGCAGCTGACTGGTATTGGCAGGCCAGGCATGCCACAGCTCGGGCAGTTGCGGAGGCAAAAACTCGGAACTGGGAGGAGTTCAGTGAGGCCATAGAGGAGGACTATCGGTCGGCCTCGAGGAAATTCTGGTAAACCATCCGGTGCCTCAGGAGGGGGAAGCAGTACTCTGCCAACACTTTACAGTGCGGGTGGGGAGCTGTTGACCTCAACTGGGGATATTGGCAGGCGGTGGAAGGAATACTTCGAGGATCTCCTCAATCCCACCATCACAACTTCCACTGAGGAAGTGGAGGCTGATGACTCAGAGGTGGACTCGTCCATTACACAAGCCGAAGTCACTGAGATGATCTGCAAGCTCCTCGGTGGCAAGGCACCGGGGGTGGATGAGATCAGCCCTGAGTATTTCAAGTCTCTGGATGTTGTGGGGCTTTCTTGGCTGACATGCCTCTGCAACATCGCATGGCGGTTGGGGACAGTGCCTCTGGAGTACCAGACCGGGGTGGTGGTCCCTCTTTTTAAGAAAGGGGACCAGAAAGTGTGCTCCAATTATAGGGGAATCACACTTCTCAGCCTCCCCGGGAAGGTTTACTACAGGGTACTGGAGAGGAGAATTCGGGCAATAGTCGAACCTCGGATCCGGGAGGAACAATGCGGTTTTCATCCTGGTCGTGGAACACTGGACCAGCTCTATACCCTTCATAGGGTGCTCAAGGGTTCATGGGAGTTTGCCCAACCAGTCCACATGTGCTTTGTGGATCTGGAGAAGGCATTTGACCGCGTCCCTCATGGTATCCTGTGGGGGGTGCTTCGGGAGTATGGGGTTCGGGGCTCTTTGCTAAGGGCTGTCCGGTCCCTGTACAAACGGAGCAGGAGTCTGGTTCGCATTGCCGGCAGTAAGTCAGACCTGTTCCCAGTGCATGTTGGACTCCGGCAGGGCTGCCCTTTGTCACTGGTTCTGTTCATAATTTTTATGGACAGAATTTCTAGGTGCAGCCAGGGGCCGGAGGGAATCTTGTTTGGGAACCACAGGATTTCATCTCTGCTTCTTGCAGATGATGTTGTCCTGTTGGCTTCTTCAAATCAAGACCTTCAGCATGCACTGGGGCGGTTTGCAGTCAAGTGTGAAGCAGCTGGGATGAGAATCAGCACCTCCAAGTCCAAAAACATTTATCTTGGTCTCATCACTCCAGAGTATAGAGTCCCAGTAGTCTTCATCTTTGTCAGCATGGGCCCTGGCAAACTCTAGGCAGGCTTTTTTGTGCCTGGGCTTTAGGAGAGGCTTCTTTCGTGGACAGCATCCATGCATGCCATTCCCCTGCAGTGTACGCCGTATTGGGTCATGGGAAATAGTCACCCCAGTTTGGCTTTCTACTTCTTTAGATAACTGCAGTGAACTTGCATGCTGATTTTCTTCAACCCTTCTCATCAGAAGACACTCCTGTCAAGGTATTAACTTCCATGGACGACCTGGACGTCTCTGTGAGATGGTTGCAGTTCCATCTTTCTTAAATTGTTGTACCACTTTTGCTACAGTATTCTGACTGATAAAGCTTTGCTGATCTTCTTGTAGCCTTCACCTTTGTGGTGTAAAGAAATTATTTTCTTTGGGGAATTCTGAAGAGACAAGTTGAGCATCACTCTCCATCCAGTCACTAAAAGAGGTCATTGTTGAAGAATGGAAAAAGATTGATGTTGCAAAATGTCGCCAACTTGTTCATTCCATGCCTAGAAGACTTGGTGCTGTCATTAAAAATCATGGAGGCCATACAAAGTACTAGATGTAGTAGTTTTTGTTGGGGGTGTCCTCATTTTTGCACCACCCTAATTTGAGTAAAACTGAAAAAAAATGTGTAATATAAGTTATATTATTAACCTTACTTTTTCCCATTATAAGTTAAACAGATGTTATATTAAACTTTGTCTTGTCAACATTTTGGAAATTGTTTGTGTTCATTGAGATATTGTTTAAAATGGTACTTTTCAAAGGGGGTGTACTCATTTACGCTGAGCACTGTAATCCATGTATGACGAGACTGAATGGAATAACTGGTTTATTCTACCCACATTCAATGGATTTTGAGAAAGAGCATTTTTATTTTTAATTCTGCAAATGTGATAACTAAAAACTTTATACAAAACGTCTGACAAAATCATTTCCGCTAAGGATGTAAACAAACCGGCGAAATGACAGGAGCAATTTGTGGAAAATACTATGATAATTCTTGGGGTGGGGGGGGAGAGATGTTCTTATTATGAAATACTTTTATTCCATATTTTGTGGGGGGTTTTTTTGGGGGGGGTATTTTCGAGTAGAGTTTTTATTTCGGCCTCGGTTGGTTCAGCAACACGCTCCACCATTTTGTTTTTCTCTACTCACGGTATATGAGCTGATAACCTAGTAGTAGAGTAGCCAATCAGAGCGCGCAACTGCTCATATCTAGTGAATGTGGATAGAATTTAATAAATAAATAAATAATAATAAGCCATCACACTCAAGGTCGTGCTGTTGTACTGAATATCCGCACGGCTGTGATTAACTACAGCACTCGCTCTGCGACCAAATCACAGCCATGCTGATATTCAGTAAAACAGCGCTCCATATCATATTGCTTCTACAATATTCACTGCTGGCAAAAATTACATCATTGGCCGACCCGTCTCTCTAAACATCCATGCACTTGAATACAGATCATCTTCGCTAAAACTTTAAACTTCAATACACTAACAAACCAAATCCTTCTGGACTGAATTCACGACTTTGTTTAGTTTGCTCTAACAAACATAACAACAGGGATGTTGTCTCGAGAATTAAAACACTTTGAAGTTGATTATTTCACAATAAAACCACAAACCAAAAAGTGTTTTAATCTTCTTATGCCATGGTGATTTGCCAATGATTACATTTTAAAAAGTAATTAAAGAGCGTACTTCATACCTTTCTATGCAAACAAAACAGCCACAAAACAAGTTAGTCCCTGTTAAGATTTACATCACAGCAGTTAGAAACAGTTCCATCATCAGGCTCTTTTTTTTTTTTGTCTTAGAAAACAAAAACACCACATCATGCCATGTTACCATGAGAACACTTGTGTTATTTTCTGTGTATGTACACTACCGTTCAAAAGTTTGGGGTCACCCAGACAATTTTGTGTTTTCCATGAAAAGTCACACTTTTATTTACCACCATAAGTTGTAAAATGAATAGAAAATATAGTCAAGACATTTTTCTGGTCATTTTGAGCATTTAATCGACCCCACAAATGTGATGCTCCAGAAACTCAATCTGCTCAAAGGAAGGTCAGTTTTATAGCTTCTCTAAAGAGCTCAACTGTTTTCAGCTGTGCTAACATGATTGTACAAGGGTTTTCTAATCATCCATTAGCCTTCTGAGGCTACATCCACACGACAACGGCAACGAGATTTTTTTTTTTTAAATATCGCATCCACATGGGCAATGGATCAGTAAAATTTCAGGTACATATGGCAACGCAACGCTTGCTGAAAACGATGCAATACACATGCCACACCTCTAGGGGCGCTGTAAGACGGTCCCTTCGGAGACACCAGAACAATAGAAGAAATAAGGACGCATGCGCATAAACTATTATGCGCGAGACTTCATATTAGCCACAAAGTCAGGAAAATCTGTTCGTAAAATTACATTATAATGACCAAATACAATGAAAAGTATTTTTCCAGTCTCACCTGTGAAAGGTAATCCCATGTGATCTCGTTTGGACGGCAAACCTGTTGGTACAGTTAAACGCAGCTAATCTTTATTCTCCGCTTTGAACTATCCAATATGGCGGCGAGGATGACGTATGATTCTACGCGGAAGGCGGCGTCTTTAATGGTCCGGAATAAATTGAATGCTACACGTTGATGGATTAATTTGTTGTTTCTCACTTGTGAAAGGTAATCCCATGTGATCTCGTTTGGACGGTAAACCTGTTGGTACAGTTAAACGCAGCACATGAATCTTTATTCTCCGCTTTGACCTATCCAATATGGCGGCGAGGATGACGTATGATTCTACGCGGAAGGCGGCGTCTTTAATGGTCCGGAATAAATTGAATGCTACACGTTGATGGATTAATTTGCTCTTCTACGCCCTTTTTGAGGAATGTATTGTAGGACTTAAACCAATATCTGAAGAGGTGAGATCGCTCCTTTTTTTCCCTATTTTTGCTGGCGGGATTGACTCTGCCCTAAGGGCAGAGTCTCTCTCTCTCTCTCTCTCTCTCTCACTTTGCACCATTACACGATAAATATTCACAGTGAAAATATTTTGTAAGCGCGTTTCATGAACCAAGTTATAGGATTTGTTGACAACTCGCATCGAGTTCGTTACACTTCTACCCGGCGTGAAGCACTCACAGTCATGTGGTTGTGACGTCATCGTAAACAAATCCGTTCTACTCATCCAGACGACTTCACAACGGCAACGTTGCCAGATCTTTCCACTCTGGAACCCATTCTCAAAAAGATTGCGTTTTGGGCACCCAAAACACCGGTGCCATGTGGACGCCAGGCCTAAACGATAAGCAATTGTATCGGAGTCACCTGAATCCGTTGCCGTGTGGACAGGGCCTCAGTCATCCTGTAGGTGTTTGGGTCACTGGAGGCCGGGTGTGAATGGTGTTAGCAGCCTAGAGGGTCGTTAGGGTGATCTGTGGGCCGTTGGCTCTCTCTGCCATTATTACAGTACAGGACTCCAATGACCCACAGATCACCCTTGCTTGTTTGTGAAGTGATCTGATGGACTTTAAGACAATCTTGTTTGCCTGTGACCAACATGACATACAGTAGTGGAAATAAGAGAAAATCATTGCATTCAAGTAGTCTATGTCTGAGGATGCATCAACTGTCAGCTAGTTCGTAATATATCTAAAATTAGACATATTAGAAGTTTTGATTTTCACTTAAACCAAACATTTCTACCCCACACCAGCTGAGCACTGGGGTGTTCTGTTATTCAAATGAACTCATTTGTTTGAGCGTTGCCAGGGAGGTCGAGTATCGGGTTACCGTTGTCAAGGCAACTAGAAATTCAAAGCGAGCCGGTTTTGCACTGACTGAAAAATGGCAAAGCTGAAACAGGAGCAGCTACACGAGTTAAATATGCGCAGAGAAACGTGGTGTTGTGTAGAAGTGAAAGGCAGGATCTGGGATCGTCCTGAAAGGAGACATTTTGCTTGTCAGCACCGAAACACCTGCGACTTCAGCGCCATACTGACGGTGAAACCCGAAGAGCGATCTTCCTGGATGACCAGCCAGGCGAGTTATCGCGAGAAGAGGCACGTTAACGAGAGCTGTAAGCTGAAAGGCCTGATGTTAAACTGATGTTAGCATTCCCAGTTAAAACATGTAAACACTATTGTTTAATATAGGTTTTATTTTCATTAATAACTCATACAGACCATGATTCACTAATACAGACTTTATTTATGCACAACACAGTTCACAAAGTGCCGATTTGTAGAAGATTTTCCTTTTTAACCTATTCCATTCCCCTGGGGTTTTACAGAACAAACACATCACAAAATTTAACATAATTAATATGAACAAATGAACATAATTAAGGGACATTAAAGGATCAAGAGGACTACTGCTCTACCACTGAGCAGCTTATGGAAAAAACTTTATCTGTCTGGTCCCTTTTTTTCCCTAAAATATATATATATATATTTTTTTTATTTCCCTTACAGATGAATCTCATTTCATGTGAACAACTTCAATCAAGCTCATCTCTTCCAAAACATATGACAATGCTGCAGTAAATGCATGTAGCTACCATTTGAATGAGTGTTTGGAGAAATTCTTTGTGACATTATAATGGTTTGTGTCCTATGAAGTGATGTTGAATATCTGTACAATCCAAAACACTGAAAAAAATTCAAGGATCAAAATAAAATATGTTCAACAAAATCAAATAGTGACATCAATAATGACAGGTTAATATTCGTTTTCTTTACACCCCTGTTAATATGTATAGGGTGAGCCATCAGTGTTTCTAGCTACTGAAAAGACCAGGGGCGAAATCAAGCTTTCCTGGGGCTTGTATTTTTAAGGATGATTGGCATAGATAGGTTGGCAAGGTTATATCTAACGTTTCAAGAAATATTATCAGCCACACACATTCAAAAGTTATGACATCTTTATGACTGATTTTTGCACTGCTCTTTTTAAATGTATGTAGTTCACTTCAGTTTCTTTCTCATTATTATTAAGTTATTATCAACACCCATAATGTCTCAGGAAACTGAGGCATGCGTCAATTGAGTATTAAAATTTATCATCAGTTTAATAAAAATATAATTTTTCACTCGCATATCTCTCCTTTAGGACCACAAAGACAAATTTGAAGCTACATTGTTATATTACTACATTCAAAATCCCAGATGACATCCTATCTCACAAAACTATGATCATATAAATATGTCTTCCAAGTTTCTCTCACACACTGTCATGGTGCAGGCACTTACGGATGTATGCGCAGAAGAGTGACAAGGAGCAAACAGTAACAGAGCCAAAACGAGAGACGAGACTCAGAGTCGTAGAACTAGCGAGGGTCAGGCGATCGGCAAACAGCATTAAGGGGGAAAGACAAAGAGCGAAAACGGAAAATAGAGAAGCAAGAGTCGGAAGAACGAGAGTCAGTCAGAAACCAACAAGGCTTGGTATGAACTGATATAGGCAGAACAATACTTTGCCATGGAGTGGTGTGAGAGAGAGGTTTATATAAGTAGGGGCACTAATTGGAATGATGAGCGACAGCCGAGTTCAATAATCGGGAGACAAAGGGTGCTGTGAGTTCTGGGGAGTGTAGTCCACAGTGTCCATGTTTGTAGTTTTGTCATGCTCCGCCCCGGACATCCACTCTGGAGATTATGGATCTCTCATGCCAGTGCTGATCCGGATCCGGGACAGGAATTCCTTCTCCCCTGAACTCACGCCCTGGTTTTCACTATGGTGAATAAATAGGCCGTTCTCTGACTCTGTTTTTGCCAGAACGTCTCGTTTGTTTTCCCTAGCCATTTCTGTGCCTTAATGCTTTTTCATGTTTTTTTTTTCTCTCCAGTGTTTTTCCCTTGTTCATGTGTTTTTGCACTAGGTTTTCTCATTTATGGCTTTTTGCACTAGTGTTTTTTTCTTGTTCATGTTTTTTTGCACTTGTTTTTTTCTTGTCCTTGTCTGCCTCGTTTGTTTTGTCAAGTTTTTGTCTCCTTTTTTACATGGACTATTTTTGCTACTTTTTCCCTGGATTAAAACCACCTCATTTATTGGATTACTGTCTGAGTTGTGTTCTGCTTTTGGATCCTATTTCATCACACCTCCACCACCCCTAACAGTACATTCTGGCCAACATGGATCCAGCAGAACTGACCCATCTGAGAACGGCTATACAGCAGCAAGGGACTCTCCTCGGGACCCACCAACAAGACCTACAACAAATTACCCAGAACCTCGCCACCCTGTCCAACGCACTCAACCTTCTCACCACGCAGATGCAGCACTGTCAAGCCATGCCTACCCCTGCTCAGCCGTCTCCGACTTCAGCTCCTGCCACCACCTTTCTCCACAAACCGAGACTTCCAGCGCCTCAGCCCTACAATGGAGAACCAGGTACTTGCAGATCGTTTTTGTCTCAATGTTCATTGATCCTAGAACTGCAACCTCTGGCCTTCCCCACAGAATGCTCCCGGGTAGCATATACAATAACGCTCCTCACTGGCAAGGCCAGAGAGTGGGGAACAATGGTCTGGGATGCCAATGCACCCTTTTGTTCCAGTTTCAAGGATTTTTCCAAGGAGATGAGGCAAACTTTTGACCGCTCTCTGTCCGGCTGTCCACTGCCAAGCGTCTGGGAATCCCACTACTTGCTCTTGACGTCTGTCTCACTGTCCTGACACTCAATGGCACTGGCTTGACCAACATCACCCATCTTACCGCCCCACTCACCCTAAAGATTTCTGGTAACCACTCAGAAACCATCCAGCTTCACATCATGAACAACCCCCACGGACCCATCATCCTAGGATTACCATGGTTAATGCAGCACAACCCCCACCTTAACTGGGCTGACAATACCATCCTAGGCTGGAGCCAGTCCTGCCTAGCTTCCTGTCTGAACTCCGCTCTGCCTCCTGCCAAACCACCGCAGCCTTCAGCCAGCGACTTCCCAACCTCTCTCACATGCCTTTGGAATATCTGGATCTCAAACTTGTTTTCAGCAAGATCCGAGCAGTGTCCCTCCCTCCTCACAGACCCTATGACTGTGGAATCAACCTCCTACCCGGGACAGCGCCACCCAAAGGACGACTCTACTCTCCCTCTCTTCCGTCAAAAGGCAAGCCATGGAGAAGTACATCTCCAAATCTTTGGCAGCTGGGATCATCCGTCCTTCCTCTTCCCCAGCAGGGGTGGGATTCTTCTTCGTGGAAAAGAAGGACAAGTCACTCCGCCCCTGTATTGACTATCAGGGTCTCAATGCCATCACAGTCAAGAACCGCTACCCACTACCACTCATGACCACGGCCTTTGAACTACTCCAGGGAGCCAAGGTATTCACCAAGCTAGATCTACGCAATGCATACCATCTCATCAGGATCAGGGAGGGGGATGAGTGGAAGACGGCCTTTAACACCACCACTGGTCACTACGAGTAGCTCGTGGTCCTTTTTGGCCTGACCAACGCACCCACAGTCTTCCAGGCACTCATTAACAACGTCTTAAGGGACTTCCTAAACATCTTCATTTTCGTGTACCTGGATGACATCCTGATCTTCTCCCGCTCCCTGGAGGAACATCGAGGTCATGTCCGGCAGGTCCTCCAGCCCCTGTTAGAGAACAAGTTGTTCGTCAAGGCGGAAAAGAGCGAACTTCACCAGAGCTCTGTCTCGTTTCTGGGATTCATCATCTCCCTGGCAAGGATCCAGATGGACTCCCTCAAGCTCAAGGCAGTTGCTGATTAGCCCACCCCATCTTCGAGACGAGAGCTCCAGCACTTCCTAGGATTTGCCAACTTCTACAGGCGCTTCATTCGCAACTTCAGCACGGTGACTGGACCTCCCTCAGCCCTGACCTCGACCAAGACCCAATTCAAGTGGGGGGAGGAAACAGAGAAAGCCTTTTCCATGCTCAAGCACAGGTTTACCACAGCACCCATTCTCACCATACCCGATCCTACCAAGCAGTTTATTGTCAAGGTTGACACTTCCGAGTCAGGGGTCGGAGCTATACTATCCCAAAGGGCCAGTGACGACAAGGTCCACCCATGCTCCTTATTCTCCCGCTGGCTATCCCCAGCCGAACGGAATTACGGCATCGGTGACCAAGAATTACTGGCTGTTAAACTAGCCTTGGAGGAGTGGAGACACTGGCTCAAGGGATCGGAGTTCCTCTTCCTAGTCTGGACCAACCATAAGAATCTGGAGTACCTCAAGTCCACCAAATGCCTTAATTCCCGTCAAGCCCGTTGGTCTCTCTTCTTCTCCCGGTTCAACTTCACGGTCTCCTACCGCCCAGGCTCCAAAAACGTCAAACCCGATGCCCTGTCCAGGATGTTCTCTTCCCACTAAGAGGAGTCTAAGCCACCTGAAACGATCCTTCCTCCACGCTGCCTCGTGGGAGCTGCCATTCTAGAGGTTGAGACACTCATGCAGAAGGCCCTGGAGCAGGACCCCGGTGAAGGTAACCCCAACAACATTCCTCCTAACCATCTGTTTGTTCCCTGTCCAGTGCAAACCCAGGTGCTGCAGTGGGGTCATGGCTCCAAGCTGGCCTGTCATCCGGGAGCCGCCCGAACCCTGGCACTCATTCAGCAGCGCTTCTGGTGGCCATCCATCAAGGAGGATGTCCAGGAGTTCGTGGCAGCCTGCAACACATGCTCCCAGAACAAGACAACCAATCAACCCCCTGCCGGCTTGCTAAGACCCTTCCCGACTCCACATCGACCTTGGTCTCACATCGCCCTGGACTTCGTCACAGGACTCCCCAACTCAGGTGGCAACACATGCATCCTCACTGTCATTGACTGTTTCTCCAAGACCATCCATTTCATTCCTCTGCCCAAGCTCCCCTCAGCCAAAGAAACTGCAAAATTACTCGTCCACCACGTTTTCCGCCTTCATGGACTACCCACCAACATCATTTCTGACCGGGGTCCTCAGTTCACTGCCCAGTTCTGGAGGGCTTTCTGCAAACTCATCGGAGCCACCTGTAGTCTCACCTCAGGCTTCCACCCACAGACCAACGGCCAGGCAGAACAGGCGAACCAGGCTTTGGAGGTTGCACTCAGGTGCATGGCGTCCAGGGATGCCAGTTCTTGAAGTAAGTACCTACCCTGGATCGAGTACGATCATAACGCTCTTCCTTCATCTGCCACAGGTCTCTCGCCCTTCCAGTGCTCCCTAGGTTACCAACCACCACTCTTCCCCAACCAAGAGGAGGAGGTCGCCGTACCCTCAGCCCAGATCTTCATATGCCACTACAGGAGGACATGGGCATTGGCCCGGAGAAGACTCATTCACTTCGCCCTAGCATCCAAGAGGCAGGCTGACAAACACCGCTCTAAGGCGCCCACTTACCGGGTGGGGCAATGAGACATGCTCTCCACATGCCATATGCCACTCAGAACTGTCTCCCGCAAGCTGGCTCCCAGGTACCTAGGACCCTTCCTCATCAAAAAGGTAATCAACCCATGTTCCGTCAGACTGGCACTACCACTCACCATGCGACGCATCCACCCCATGTTCCACGTGTCACAGCTTAAACCTCTGGTCTCTAGTTCCTTGCTCCCACCCTCCAAACCCCCTCCTCCTCTCAGGCTCATCGATGGCGGTAAGGCCTACACAGTCAAGAAACTGCTGAAGGTGCGGCGGCGAGGCAGAGGACTCCAGTACCTGGTGGACTGGGAAGGTTACGGTCCCAAGGAGAGAAGTTGGGTTCCCGCCAGGTTCATCTTGGACCCAACCCTCATCTCTGACTTACACCGGCAACACCCCGACACTCTTCCTAAAGCGGCTTCTTGTTCATGTTTTTTTGCACTAGTGTTTTTCTTGTCCTTGTCTGCCTTGTTTGTTTTGTCAAGTTTTTGTCTCCTTTTTCCCCTGGATTAAAACCACCTCATTTATTGGATTACTGTCTGAGTTGTGTTCTGCTTTTGGATCCTATTTCACCACATCTCCACCACCCCTAACAAGTTTGGACAGTTTCAGCGAGTTTACTGACACACACACATAAATATAATCTTCTCCAATGCATCCAGGCTCAGTGGCCTGCAGCAGCTCATTTGTGATGTCTGGACAACACAGTTTTATGTTGACATTAATATTCCGTAGCAAAACAAAAAATTTTTATCCCAATATGTGAGTAATATGCCAAAGGCTGGCTATGGGATGGTCGGCTGGTTGGTGCTACATGTAGCATTAAACCATATGATTAAATTATATCAGAGCAACTATTGGTGTCTACATGAACACACATTGTTGTTGACCTGATAAATAAACTTAGTCGGGGCAAATAGACCCCCACTGTAGATATTCATTAAACCACTGGAACTTCTGAGCTCGCCTGCACACTAATCATACAGACCCTACGCTGTAAATTCAACAAAACCAGGCTACACGAAGTGGGTTTTGTGCATTAACATAATCTGATAGGTTACATTGTTGAGACATTCTATATATACACCCACGGTCGATGACTTACCATCTGTTTTCATCTTGAAAAATCCAACAGTAGTTGATTGTTTTTTGAAGAAGTCTTCCAACCAGTTCTGAATGTTCTTCTTCTGTTGGTGGTTACTAACATTTTGAATGTGCACCATGCAGTGCTCAATTATGTCCCCCATCACCGCTTCCCCCATGTTCCCCCCTCTATCTTCGGATGTTGCAAGTCAAGTTCTGATCTGTTTAAGTCAGTTGTCTTCTATTAATCTCT
Organism: Neoarius graeffei; assembly: GCF_027579695.1. Lineage (NCBI taxonomy): Eukaryota > Metazoa > Chordata > Actinopteri > Siluriformes > Ariidae > Neoarius > Neoarius graeffei. The sequence continues at coordinate 39,907,536 of NC_083570.1, read as the reverse complement.
TCCTTTTTTTGAGGGCGACAATACCCAGGGCTAGGCTCAAAATACCCGGGGCTATAGCCCCGAGTCATGGGCCTAACAACACCACCAGGGTGAGCCAATAGGGTTAAGGGCCTTGTACAAGGGCCTGATGGTGGCAGCTTGGTGGTGCTGGGGCTTGCAGCCTTGACCCACTGATCAGTAACCCAGAGTTGTGGAAATTTTGCCGTTAATTAAAATACGTCGCTCCACGAATTTTTCAGTGCATGCTGTCACTATTCTGTCAGTTTTTCAGCATGAGTAAATGTTTGTGAAAGTGACTTAGTATTGACTTTACACTGTACAATTTACAGTCTGTTGCACACACATCGTCATCACACATCGTCAAAGAAATATTTGGTCCTAAGTTGAAGCCAACAGTCTTACTAATGTGCCAATGATAAAGTTCTAGCAGTTTTTTTTTTCTGTAATACTTGATGAGATTGAAGAATACAAAGCAAGAAATCTGAGATGATTCCTCTGGGCAGAAGGTCGCCAGATCCTCCAGGGTCCTACATATTGAATTAAGGGTGTGAAACAGCTACACAAAAGCCTGAACACTGATTTACGTATTTGTCTTTATGAAGACGCCATGGTGTCTTGGCTGGGAGTGCGTACTTGGTGGCTATGGTGTCCTTGGAAGCACAGCAAGAATTCCTTGTTTAAAGGAAGAGATGTTTTATTGAACAGACATGGTAAACAGATCTGTTCAAAAGCGGCCAAAATCTCTTGGCTTGGCTCCATGAATGAAGATCAGGTTGTCTGTGTTGACTGCAGCCCTCATGGTCAGCGACTAGGGCAAACCAGTGGCAAGGGTTGATGTGGAAAGTATTGAGAGATACTTTGAGAAGGTCTTTGGAACAATAATATCCCGCCATACCTAAGAATCTTCAGAGACATGTTTTGTTTTAGGGACTACAAACCAAGTGATAGCCTGTACCTTGGTATCAAGGGGCTTAACCCTACTGTGGCCAACATTTTTTCCAAGGTACCAGATTACACTGTAGTCATTTATCTACATTTATCTAGATTTAACACGAGCATCATATAGTCAGCTGAACACCTTTTCTAACAAGTGCAGGTGATTGTGTCAGAATAAACATCATCATCATCCAGGTGCACAATTTGGTATAATCCCAGAGTACACAGTTCATTAGCCTTTGAAAGATAGCAGAGGCATTTGGGGGCCAAAAGCCATGACCATGTACTGGAGAAAGCTGTCTGGCATGCCAAAAAATGGAAATCTCAAAGCTACGTAGAACCTGAAAGTACCCTTTAAGCAGGTCAACTTCTGTCAGTTTTTGCACCATCTACGCAGTATTCCATTCAGGGAAGAGGAAAAGCAATAATTTTTCAATAACCAGGACAAAAATGAAACAAAGAATCAGGCTTCAGCACTAACAAACATAGAGAACACCACATTCTATGACTAGGAACGACCAGGCCACGTTTGACAAGTTTCTGCACATATAAAGTGAGAGGGCCTTTCAATTTCATAAAATCGGTGAAATTTAGTTCCCTCTGAAATTTGGTCATTGTGATATATATATATATATATATATATTTATTTATTTTTGTAATATCTAAAAAAAACAACAGGAGATTCTGTGGCTGGGAACTTATTTAATTTGAGCTGATTCCCGAGCATGAAATGTGCATGAAATCACTCGCTTTGCGCAGTCAAGCAGACAGAGGAAGTCCATGTACACATGCACAGATTTACATTCTTCTTCTTCTTTATCTTTTGGGTTTTACAGCAGCTGGCATCCACAGTAGGGCTGCACGATTCTGGAAAAAATGTGAATCACAATTTTTTTGCTGAGAATTGAGATCAAGATTCTTTGGCACGATTTTTTATACAAAATGTTTATTGCACTATTTATTGCACAAAACAAAAAAAAAACATTCAAATGGTCATTCAAGTAGAGTATCAAACGTTTGAACAATAGGCTTGTTAGCAGGAGCTGCAGGAACTTTGCTTTGGCAGAGGTACAGTAGTAGTAGCAAAAAAAAATGTAGATATGTGGCTGATTTTTATCATTTATTATTATTATTATTATTATTATTGTGACTTTATAAAGGAACTTACCTATTGCCAGATGGAGTCGATGTCCAAAACACTGGAGCCTGGTCCAATCGTTGAGGGAGATGGCTTTTACTATGTTTTGACCATTGTCTGTTGTGATGCAGGTCAATTTATCCTTGTTCAGACTCCAAGATGCGAGGGCATCTTTTAATCCCTGTTCTAGGGCCTCGCCTGTATGGTCTTTGGGGAAAAAAGCTGTCTGTAAGCACCAACTTTTGATAGTGAAATCAGGCGCTATAAAATGAACCGTCAGGCTCAAATACGGTTCCATGGTCCGACTGGACCATAAATCAGACGTAGCGGAAAAATGATAGATTTCCCGCAATTCTGCCTCGACCACTGCCCGCTGTTTATTGTACATATCGGGGAGTGCAACGTTTGAAAAGAAGTTGCGGGAGGGGATAGAGTACCGTTTGTCGGGAGTGTTTATCACCTTCCGAAATCCCTCATGTTGTACAGTGTTTATCAGTGCCATATCTTTTGCCAGGTGATATGTGATAGCTGCTGTGATCTCCTTGTGTCTACTGGAGTTTGGTGGGTATGGTGTTGCATTGTACAAGGTCCTGGTTATTGTCATCTGTTTGTTTCTTGCCTTGTACGGCTTCATCATACTCTACTTTGTGGTGATGTTTCAGGTGATTGTAGAGATTAGTGGTGTTGCCGTGCGGTGCTGCAACGAGGGCAGAACACACTTTGCAATGCACCTCAGACTGTTTGTCATCGTCTGGCTTAAACCCAAAATACTTCCACACCGCCGAATGCGAACCCTTTTTGGGCATGAGCTCGATTCGGGTCTTTGGGTGACTCTCGCCACTACCACCTGGGGTTTCTTCGCAAGCCATTTCTTCTGCTTTTCTCCCTCACTGTTTCCACACACTCAACTGCAGGCGGGCTTCCTCCACTGACTGAATCACGTGTTGTAAAGACGCTTTACCATAGGTCGAGGGAGGACTCAGCGGCAGTGCTGCCTTTAGGGGCGCTTGTAAAAATCCGGGAAGAAATGGGAGCATTTGTTTGTGATGCCGCTCGTGAAATAAAATGCTTAAGAATCATTGTGTTTCGAAATGAGATCACGTGTATGTGTGAATCGAGATCGCGATTTTTTTAACGATTTATCGTGCAGCCCTAATCCACAGTGTTGCATTACTGCCATCTACAGGTTTACCTTGACTGTGCAGTGACAGATACATCATTCTGTCGCTAAACATACAGCTGATCACACCGAGGTGCTAGCTGAGCGCCAATATTTTTTAGTTTGGTCCTGCATTTCCTTTCAAGTCGAGTCAAGTCAAGTCAACTTTATTGTCAAATGTGCTATACATGCTCGACATACAACACAGATGAAATTTCAGTCCTCTCTGACCCACGGTGCAAACAGGCAATGCAATAAATAAAAATAGAACAATTGAAATAAACAATATAAACAGTATAAACACTCTAGATAAGAAATAGACATAGACTAAACACTCACAGGTAGGCAGGTAGGTATATATATATATATAAATATTGGGGCGGCACGGTGGTGTAGTGGTTAGCGCTGTCGCCTCACAGCAAGAAGGTCCTGGGTTCGAGCCCCGGGGCCGGCGAGGGCCTTTCTGTGCGGAGTTTGCATGTTCTCCCCGTGTCTGCGTGGGTTTCCTCCGGGTGCTCCGGTTTCCCCCACAGTCCAAAGACATGCAGGTTAGGCTAACTGGTGACTCTAAATTGACCGTAGGTGTGAATGTGAGTGTGAATGGTTGTCTGTGTCTATGTGTCAGCCCTGTGATGACCTGGCGACTTGTCCAGGGTGTACCCCGCCTTTCGCCCATAGTCAGCTGGGATAGGCTCCAGCTTGCCTGCGACCCTGTAGAAGGATAAAGCGGCTAGAGATAATGAGATGAGATGAGACATATAAATTGGAACAAAAGGACATAAAATAAACAGTCAAGGGCACTTGAAGTATAGCAGGTAAACATGAAATAAGCAGTATAAACAATAAACTAATAGCTGTTAAGGTGAGGTAGTGCAGAATAGTGCAAATGAGCGAGGTAAAGTGAAATGTGCAGTCCCTGAGTTCAGTGTGTGAATGAATGTTGAGAGTATGTGTGTGTGTGTGTGTTGGGGGGGAACTGTGAGGGTGACATGATGTCAGATGCTGAAGAGGGGGCAGGGGGGTGTACGGGCAGAATCTGTGGCAGGGGGCAGAAGGGGGAGGAGTGGCAGAACAGGGAGGGAGTTGAGCCTCCTGACCGCCTGATGAAAGAAACTGTCCTTGAGCCTGCTGGTTTTGGCTCAGAGACTCCGCAGTCTCCTCCCCGACAGCAGCAGGCTGAAGAGGCTGTGAGATGGGCGGGTGGGGTCACCTGCAATCCTGATGGCTTTGCGGGTGAGGCGGGAGTTATAGATATCCATAAGAGAAGGGAGAGAGACACCAATGATCCTCTCAGCTGCTCTCACGATGCGCTGCAGAGTCTTGCAGCAGGACACGGTGCAGGAGCCATACCACACGGTGATGCAGCTGGTCAGGATGTTTTCGATGGTACCTCTGTAGAATGTGTGCATGATGGGGGCCAGGGCTCTTGCTCTCCTCAGTTTGCAGAGGAAGTACAGACGCTGTTGGGCTTTTTTGGCCAGTTATGTGTTGTTGTTGCTCCAGGACAGGTCTTCCTTCACAACATAATGTCTTTTCTTCTCGCTTTCCGTTACTGTAGTCGTTCTTTCCAGTTTCATTCGCGTCCTCCATTTTCCTCTCTTGTTTCAAATTTGTATCCCACACTCATCTCATCTCATTATCTCTAGCCGCTTTATCCTGTTCTACAGGGTCGCAGGCAAGCTGGAGCCTATCCCAGCTGACTACGGGCGAAAGGCGGGGTACACCCTGGACAAGTCGCCAGGTCATCACAGGGCTGACACATAGACACAGACAACCATTCACACTCACATTCACACCTACGGTCAATTTAGAGTCACCAGTTAACCTAACCTGCATGTCTTTGGACTGTGGGGGAAACCCACGCGGACATGGGAAGAACATGCAAACTCCACACAGAAAGGCCCTCGCCGGCCACGGGGCTCGAACCCGGACCTCCTTGCTGTGAGGCGACAGCGCTAACCACTACACCACCGTGCCGCCCTGTATCCCATGCTGCCTTGTGCAAACAGGGAAAGCCCACCACGTGATGCATGACATAGTATCTTGTATTGCGTCATGGTGAAGCAAGAAAAACTAGCGGAGAATTTAGGGCCACATGGCCTTAAATTCATTAATTGTTCTTTAAAACTGGAAGTCTGTGATTCGAATTCAGTAGCTTTCGGTCCACTAAACAAAAACAATTAGGTATCAGGGAAAATTCTTTTTATGACCTAAACTTGAAAAATCTGAAAGGCAGTCTACCTTTAAAAAGGGATATTGTTGGATCAGAGAATGGTCACCTATATTGTTATCATGTTCAGGTTACATAATGCGAGAGGGAACATCTGAAAACAGTGACTGAGGAATTTCTCAATTAATAACCCTGTTCAAATTACAGGATTTTTTATATTAAAAAATTAATCTTGCATAAATTAAAATTCAAAATTCTCTCAAAAAGTTCTGGGTTTGAGCCCCATGGCCGATGGGGGCCTTTCTGCGTGGAGTTTGCATGTTCTCCCTGTGTCTGTATGGGTTTCCTCCGGGTGTTCCAGTTTCCCCCACAGTACAAAGACATGCAGGTTAGGCTAACTGGTGGCTCTAAATTGACCGTAGGTGTGAATGTGTGCATGAATGGCTGTTTGTCTTTATGTGTCAGCCCTGCAATGATCTGGTGACTTGTCCAGGGTGTACCCCGCCTCTCCCCCATAGTCAGCTGGGATAGGCTCCAGCTTGCCTGCAATCCTGCACAGGATAAGTGGTTACGGATCATAGATGGATGGATTTTATCGTAAAAAGATGCAACAAGCACTTTTTTTTTAAATAAAGATGTTAGAAATCAATGGCTTTTTTAAAATATAAAAGCACTATCTTTTTGTGCTGTATATTGCATGGATTTGTTTTTATATTAAAAGTGACGTAAATATTAGGACATATAAAACCTGAAACTGATGTGAAAATGTACTTTGTGTGTGATATTGTGTAATATTTCTTAAAATATTACACCCAAAATCTTTAATTTGGAATGTTTTTTTCCCCCCACTACTCTTAATAAGTTACCTGTTGTATACAGTACATTGCTGTTTTCAAATTGTACTTGTAAAAATCCTGGGTTTTATTTACAAAGAAGATTCAAAGGGGTTGAAAATCAATCAGGGCTTTGCCCTCTATTCCTCCCCTGTCACAAATCAAATAAACTAAACAGTAGGCTAGCCCTGCGATGACCTGGCAACGTGTTCAGGGTGTACCCCGCCTCTCACCCATAGTCAGCAGGGATAGGCTCCAGCTTCCCCACAACCCTGTACAGGATAAGCGGTTACGGATAATGAATGGATGGATGGATAAACAGTAGGCTGATAAATAATTAACTGATATGATAACTCTAAGTTGTGTTTAAAAAAACAGCAGTACATTATCACTAACCTGATGAACCACTTATTAGTAGTGATATTTCTGCATGGCTCATTCATTGAAATGGAAGTGTTCAAAATCATAGCAGTGTGGAGTTTGAGAGAATTCATTCATTTTGTGAAAAAAAAGTGCCATGAATTGCCCTTTATTAAGAAAGAAAAGAAGCAAATGTTTCATACATTATTATAAAATATATTTCCTTCTGAACTATTAAGCAAAATGGGCCGTTCCAAACATTGTTCAGAGAGTTGATTTGATCAATCAACTTTTTAGAGAGGGGAAAACATCAAAAGAAGTACAGCAAATTATAGAATGCTCAGCTTAAAAAAATAAAATAAAAATAAAGCCTAATTCGTCCAATAGAGTGTTGTTGGATGAATTAGGGTTTATTTGTTTTGTTTAAATGGACAAACGTTTGAGAAAGAATGTGTCTTAATACATCCATTTAGGAAGAGCATCAATTACCACAGAAAATTATTTTCGTAACTTTTAATACAAAAGAGATCCATAGCACCCACATACACGCTGAACATTCAGTTTGAAAGCCATGACATTAATATCGAGTTATTCCCAGTTATGATAAGTTCCACTCTTCTGGGAAAGCCTTCCACTAGATTTTGGGGTGTGGCTGTGTTCATTCAGTTCAGCTACAAGTGCATTAATGAGAACAGGCACTGATGTTGAGTGAAGAGGCTCCAGTGGGGTTGAGTTCAGTCAGGGCTCTGTCCAGGACACTCGAGTTCTTCCAGTCCAACCTTAACACAGCATGGAGTTTGCTTTGTGCACAGGTGCACTGTCATGCCGGAACAGGTTTCGGTTTCTTAGTTTCAAAACAAAATGGTAATGTTACCACATACAAAGATATTTTATACAATTGTGTGCTTCAGACTTTGTAGAAAAATCACACACAGGCATGATGGTCAGGGGTGCACTTACTTTTGGCTATTTAGTGTATATCTGCAGTGAGTGTTAGGCGAGATGAGTAAATTAGGCATATATTTTGAGGAATGGAAGGAAACTAAGGAAAGAATCAACAGGAAACCCCATCTAAACAGAGTGAAACGTTTTCAGCCATCTTCTAGATACAAATATCGGCACATGACCAGCTCCACCTGAGAAACCAATCAGCTTTGAAGTGATTATGAAACCAAGAGAAGGTTAGTTTAGAACTTTTATAGACATGTTTACAGACCAGTAAAACACACCGCAAAAGAACAAGCCATACAAAACACCACACATGCACACCTTATTGCTCTTGAATGGGTGGAGTCATAGGAGCATATTGCATGCTGTATTCTCTCTCAGACGCAGCCCTTTTGATGGAGTGTCTGTTAGCAGACTCCTCGCTGCTGCACCGGACTTCAGAATGTTTTCCATCACAACAGAACACATCTCCGTAGGCCTCCAGAGTCTCAGCTGACGGCTGTGTGTTCAGCACCTGGTGAAGACCTTCTGCCATCTGCTTCACGTCTTTCAGAGACTGCAAACCAAAGGACAGACACAAATTTGCTTCATTGTATGTTTTATACAACACCATTATGCCACTTAATTCATAAACTAGAGATGAAAGTGGAGCAAAGAAAAAAAATCCTGAACTTTTGAAAGTCAAACTAAGATGGGGGGGAGGCCCCCCGAAAAATTTTTAATAACAACATGCAAAACCCTGCATTCTAGTGCATTTTAGTACTTATTTTCACTAAAACAAGTTAGAACTTTTAAGCCTTTTTCTTTCATGTACATTAATGATTAACATGTCAAAAATATCAAATTTAATTCCCCTAGTTAATGAGTAATTTTCAGGAGTGCATTTAGAAAACGCGGTGATTTTCCTGGCTACACAGTTCATTACTTTGAAAAAAAAAATCAGACAGTTGAAGGTGTGAGGGAAATTTAATGGATGAACATTACTATTCTCTGTGTTTCTGCATGTTGAGCTAAAGTGACTTAGTTACTGAGAAGAGATGATTTTCCACATGCTGTAATCGCTTTTCTGTGGCCTTGGTGATAAGCAGGGTGCCCGAGTTCTCCATAACTATGCATCCGCCTGCACATACCAGAGCACGCCAGATGCACGCTTTAACAAAGCTTCATAGAAAACCTTGAGCCAATCACGTGAAAATGCAAGCAGTAAGCGAATGCCTTTAGAGTGTAATAGATAACAGCCACTAAAACACAACTCAGAGCGCGTACTCTCGGCATCATCAGAAGTGGTGTCTTCTTCTATTATTCTCTTTCCTTTCCTATTTTATATATCTTTATATGATCTACTATAATAAATGACTGAAAAGACAACTGCTAAGCGTTCTGAAGTGTTTATTAGAAATTTCCATTACAAAGGTAAACTCAGCAAAATCCCAAAACAGTACTGTTAAAAAGTAAAGGTCTGCTAGAGTTTCTAAAGCTTTCAGGTTTCAACGTTGGGGACAATGAGCCTCGTTTATCAATCTTTTAGTAGAGTTGTGTGTTTGCATAAGCTAAAGTGAACTAAACATTTCAGATTCATATTTATGCGAGTTGAAGCCAATTGTTTACATTAGTTCGTATTGTCTGTAAATTTAAACACACCAATGAAAACCAAATTTCTCATGTAAATCAGGGGCATAGCTAGGATTTTTCAGTGTGTGTGTGTGTGTGTGTGTGTGTGTGTGTCACGCACTGACTGGCAGGCTGAGTACATAACAAAAAATAAATTACCATTGCTAGTTTTAGGCAGCTTTGAAACCGGCTCTTCCACTATTGCGGTTCCTTCCACGTTTTCTTGATGTTGTGTTCTAGAAACGGCACTAAAACTTAGCTTCGAAGCCACAAAATGCAACTTTGGTGGTATCCATGTCATCCTCAAGCTCGGGTCCTCTACCAGAGGCCTGGGAGTTTGAGGGTTCTGCGCAGCATCTTCAATGTTCCTAGGACTGCGCTCTTCTGGACTGAGGCTTCAGATGTTGTTCCTGGGATTTGCTGGAGCCACTCTCCCAGTTTGGGGGTTACTGCCCCAAGTGCCCCCACTACCACAGGGACCACGCAACCCTTGACCTTCCACATCCGTTCCAGCTGCTCTTTCAACCCTTGATACTTCTCAAGTTTCTCATGTTCCTTCTTCCTGATGTTGGCGTCAGCTGGGATCGCTACATCTATCACCACCACCCTCTTCTGCTCTTTGTCCACCACCACTATGTCCGGTTGGTTAGCCAGGATCTGTTTGTCAGTCTGGAAGCTGAAGTCCCACAGAACCTTGGCCCTGTTGTTCTCAGCCACCTTCTGTGGTATGGCCCATTGGGACTTGGGTACTTCTATTCCATACTGGTTGCAGATGTTCCTGTATACTATCCCAGCCACTTGGTTATGCCTCTCCATGTACGCTGATCCAGCTAGCATCTTACACCCTACTACTATGTGCTGGACTGTTTCAGGGGCTTCTTTGCACAGTCTGCATCTTGGGTCTGATCTACTCTGGTAGATCCTGGCCTCTATGGCTCTTGTGCTTATGGCCTGTTCTTGTGCTGCCATGATTAGTGCCTCTGTGCTGTCTGTCAGTCCTGCATTATCCAGCCACTGGTAGGATTTCTTGATATCAGCCACTTCCTCTATCTGACGGTGGTACATGCCATGTAGGGGTTTGTCCCTCCAGGTTGTCTGTTCCTCCTCCTCCTCTGCACTCTCATCAGGGTTCTGCTGCCTGAGACATTCACTTAGCAGTTCATCCTTTGGGGCCATCTTTCTGATGTATTCTCAGATTTTCGATGTTTCATCCTGGACCGTGGTCTTGACGCTCACTAGCCCTCGGCCTCCCTCTTTCCACTTAGTGTATAGTCTCAGGGTGCTGGACTTGGGGTGGAACCCTCCATGCATGGTGAGGAGCTTTCTAGTCTTGATATCTGTGGCTTCTATCTCCTTCTTTGGCCAGTTTATGATACCAGCGGGGTATCTGATGACTGGTAGTGCGTACATGTTGATGGCTCGGACCTTGTTCTTACCATTCAGCTGACTTTTCAGGACCTGCCTTACTCTCTGGAGGTATTTGGCTGTGGTTGACTTCCTTGTGGCCTCTTCATGGTTTCCGTTAGCCTGTGGGATGCCAAGGTACTTGTAGCTGTCTTGGATATCACCTATGTTGCCCTCTGGTAGGTCAATCCCCTCAGTCCGGATCATCTTGCCTCTCTTTGAGACCATCCGGCCACACTTGTCCAATCCGAATGACATCCCTACGTCATCGCTGTAGATCCGGGTGGTGTGGATCAGCGAGTCTATTTCTCGCTCGTTCCTGGCATACAGCTTGATGTCATCCATGTAGAGCAGGTGGCTGATTGTTGCCCCACTACGGAATCAGTACCCGTAGCCGCTCTTCGTAATGATCTGACTGAAGGGGTTCAGGCCTATGCAGAACAGCAGTGGTGATAGCGCATCTCCTTGGTATATGCCGCACTTGATGTTGACTTGGGCAATGGGTTTTGAGTTGGCCTCTAGGGTTGTCTTCCACATTTCCATTGAGTTCTGGATGAAGGTCCTTAGGTTCCTGTTGATCTTATACAATTCCAGACATTCCAGTATCCATGTGTGTGGCATTGAGTCGTAGGCTTTCTTGTAGTCAATCCAGGCAGTGCACAGGTTGGTCTGTCTCTTCTTACAGTCTCGGGCGACTGTTCTATCGACCAGTAGCTGGTGCTTGGCTCCTCTGGTGTTACTGCCAATTCCTTTCTGTGCCTCGCTCATGTATTGAGCCACATGCTTACTCATTTTTGCCGCAATGATGCCTGACAGGGCCTTCCATGTTGTGCAGTGACAGGTAATTGGATGGGATGGGTCCCTTCTGGGGGTCCTTCATGATTAGGACTGTCCTGCCTTGGGTTAGCCATTCTGGGTGGGTCCCATCCCTCAGCAGCTGGTTCATCTGTGCTGCTAGGCGTTCATGGAGTGCAGTTAGCTTCTTCAGCCAGTACGTATGGATCATATCGGGGCCTGGTGCTGTCCAGCTCTTCATCTTTGACACTCTTTCTTGGACATCTGCCATTGAGATGGTTACTGGTTCTTGTTCTGGGAGGTTGCTGTGGTCAGCTCTTAGGTCCACTAACCATTGGGCATCGGTGTTGTGTGATGCCTTTCTTTCCAGTATTTTTCCACCTCAGCTCTTGGTGGGTCTGACCAGTTGTTGTTTCCCTGCCACTGAGAGTACACCTTGGCTGGTTCAGTGGAGAACAGCTTGTTTATTCTCCTGGCCTCTCCCTCCTTGGTGTATCTCTTCAATCGGGTGGCCAGAGCTGTTAGTCGCTGTTTGGTAGTTTCGAGTGCCTCTGGTATGGAGAGTGAGTTGTACTTCCTGGGTGCCCCTTTATTCACCATGTTCCCTTTCTGTAGTTCAGCTAGCTGGCTAACTTCTCTCCGTGCTGCCTTTATCTTGGCCTCTAATCGTCTTTTCCATGGTGGATACTGTTTGTTATGTCCCGAGCCCACCTTGTGTCCAAGCATCTCCATGATTGTGGGGATGATGATGATGACCTGTCTTCCTGGCTCCCCCTTGCCGTAGCATCGTTGTTGTATTTCATTAATCTCTAGTTGTGATAGTAGATTTCGATTACGGATGTTGGAACACTGGGCTAACTGTTAGCCTTGATTGTGGGTTTCGAAGTATCCAATGGTCCCACATTCGCTGCATGTATCCCCTCTCTCTGGGACTGCTTGTATAGTAGCATTCCAGCAATTCCGTATTTTCTGTCCTCGTCAATCAATGTCTTGTTCCAGTAGCCCACTTCATCAGTTTGCCCTGGTTCCCTAGCAACTGACGCAGACCTTGTTGACCCGGGCGACATCTGAGCCGGTATGACTATCAGTTATGAAGGAGGAAAGGTTTGCTTGTTTTGACATGGCGAATTATTAACACAAGAGGAAATACTTGCAATTCGCAACTAAAAAGACTGCAGCTACACTGGCAGCTTGAACATGCTTTCTAGTGTGATCGTGTTGCGCTTGCGTGCAATTCCATGTAAATGTCAACCTCACCATGCAAAAATAAAGCAACATGTAATACATCAAAACCACTCCCAGAGATATCACCTAGGCCTGTATTTTACAGATGTGAATAAGTTGAACCAATTTGTAACCAACCTAATGTGTCACTGTCAGTCTTTCTTTCTTATAATGTAAAACCCAAGCTAAAATCAACTTTGATCATGTACAATTCTATATTATTGCCACAAGCCACAGAAATGTATGCTAAAATCCACAAAACAATAGCCATCCTAAATATTATTTAAGAACTTTGATAGTTTTAGCTAATATTTAGAGAGTTTTTCAAAGGGTTATGGTGGTTAAATTGCTGATTTTCTAAACATATGCCATGTCTATTTCAGACGCGTCACATCCATAACGGAATTTCGTCACATCCATAACACTGACTTTTCCTTCCGAAACTCTGCATGAAATACAAAATATTTTAAACAAAGATTTTTTAATATTCACCTTGGATCCCTCTATCAAATGGATATCTCCATTTCGACATTAGGTTTACAATTTCACAGAGTTTGATAAAAATGTACAGTCACCCAAGAAAAGTGATACTTTTTCTGTCACGTCCATAACGCATCTTTTATTGGCGTTTTCTGGCATGCCCTAGATGTACTATGGGAATTGTTCTTGTTCTATCACTTCTCCAGTATGGTACAGCCTTAAAATATGCAACACCTGTTTAAATACTGGGAGACAATAAAACATGCATTGGGTCATTTGTTGCCATTTTGAGTTCAAGTGTCACGTCCATAACGCTGGAATTGCTAGTGCGTGCGCCTAACGAGCTCCGGCAGGCATGCCGTTAACAAAGAACACCTGTCTTTAATCAATGAACTATGTTTGGGCTATTTAAGGACTGCGCCCATGCAAGGACGATGCGAAGTATTACGCCGCGTCTAGGAACGCAAAAAATCCGAAAAATAAATTTCTCCATTCGGGAAACCGGAGATTTTCAAGAGTTTTGTCAAATATCCGGATTTCCAGGTAAATCCGGAAGACTTTCATCTATAATAAACTCATCAATCCTGTAGAGAGAGACAGAGCACAGTGCATAGAGTATAGACCCCTTGCGCGTAACATCACGCATCACGTCAGGCATTGCGTGATAATTACACCTGGGGGTCAAACAGACACCGTCTTTCGTGTAAACAAGGCTTTATCTGTCTTCAATATGGCTCATTTTTGCACCTGGTTGTTCAAATAGAGGAAAAGATAAAAGGAATTACCGTCTCACCGCTATCAAGAAAAATTTTAACAAAGAGAAACAAATGCTTCAAGAACAACGAAGAAATGAGAGGTTAAAGAGAATACGAGGAGAGGAGCTAAACCTGAAAACTCCAGAGAAATTCGTGATTGTATTTAAAATGTATTAAAAAAATAGAAAGTCAGAAGTGAGTATGGAAGAGTTTGCTTAAGAATCTCATTTTATTTTTTTCTGCTTGCATTGGAGTTAGCTTCTTCATGAAAGTGTTTGATTTTTCTTAAAGGTGCAGCAGCTTCCTTATTCAACATGGTAAACCCAGATTGGTTTCAAACAACTTGGACATAACTCGGTAAAAAACCCAACAAGGAGTGACATGCACGATATATCCTGAAAGAACAGAAAAGATTAAAAGATTAAGAGCAGAGAGAGCTGAAGCTTTCTGTTATCAGAGGAACTCATTCCTGTGTAAAATGTCACCAGGGAGTCAGAGTGCAGTAATGAACCGACAGTTTGAGAGAGTTCTACACAAACACATTGAACTTTACAACAGCTGCACACATGTGAAATGGAAATAAATCAACTAAGGCAGGAAAAACTACTTTGGATAAAATTGTTACTGTCCGTTACACACTGATCAACCTGTGTGACTCAGCTGTGCCTTTTGAATCGAGAATAAATGAAGAGGATAAAGCAGCTAGAGATAATGAGATGAAATGAGAACTGAACATTAACTGTTTATTTAAATTATCATCACAAGGGTGATTTGTATGACTATAGCTACAACTGGAATGTGCTGGTTCTGTTAGTGTTTGTAATTACTGTACCATCCACTATTCGATAAAATAAAATCTTACAATATTGTTTGAAAGTCTAGAGGAAGATATTTTGTCATTTTACAAATAACACTTCAGATATTGTTTTAACAATAATAAGCATCACTGTATAAACGATAGAGTGTAAATAGCTGTGTAAGTAGATGTCCTTGGGGTTGTTAGACATGGAGGGGTGGGAATAAGATCTAGCCCACAGTTCAGGTCGGAGTCCTTTGAGAGTAAATACTTTAGCTTTCGCAACATTCTGTTCCCAAAAGCTGATGTCGGGAAAAAGCCTTTACACAAAAGATTTTCTTGCTTTTGTAGTTTTTTTTTTTTAAAATAAAACTGTTCTTCCGTGTCCGGACTCTTCGGGAAAAAGAAGGTATATTCCAACATGTAGCTAACGCTTGGTCACAAATCTGCACCGTCACTCCAGTCATTTTGAGGAATTTTGTATGGATCATAACTGCTAATAAACTAATTTCCACATATCTGTAATTCGCTTCTTTCTGACTAAGATTAGCCAAGTAATCCAATAGGAGAGCTATTTTTAGCTGTAGTTTTCTTCGGACAACAGCAACAGACGCCGCACATCTTTGCTTGGCTTCAGTATGTGAACAGTATGTAAACAAAGTTTGCTTGTCCCCCAGGTAGCGACGGTTGCTAATGTAAATGTGACGTCAGTGCAAGGGGTCTATAGCCAAACAATCCCAGGGACCCATTAAAAAATTGATTGTCATCCTCTCTCTAATATATGACTGTTGTTTCTTTTCCCCTTTGTTCATTGTATATTGTTATAATATATTGGGAATGTTTTTTTTTCTCATTTATCCTTTTATGTCGTGTCAGTTTGTCATGTCTAGATATTTGTATTATTATGTTGTGTACGGTTACTTTATGTATTCTGTTTTTTGCATCAATAAAAAAAAAAAAAAATCCCAGGGACCCGCTGAAGGTGCTGCAGCACACCCTACTGTCAAGACTGAGTTACTGCATCTGCTACCAAATCTGAAGAAAGTTGCAGTGTACAGTTGTGCTCAGGCGTTTACTTACACACACGAATATCATGGCAATATCAGACTTAATGAGTTCTCTGAACTGTTCCTTTTCTCTCACATTTTAATTTGAAAATCAACACAGGGTCAAAATTAAACATACAGCACACTTAATACTTGGTTACAATGTCCCTTACAAGGTTTCATCTTGATCAGATGCTTTTGGTCACCACCAACAAGCTTCTGGCAGATTTCTGGTTGGATGTTTGCCTGCTGCTCTAGGCAGAATTGGTAGAGTTCAATTAAATGTGCGCATTTCCTGGCACAGACCTGACTTTTAACCACAGTCCATATATTTTCAACAGGGTTGAGGTCAGGATTTGTTTTGAGCTTAATGTCACTCTGCTTTATCCATTTCACAACCAGCTTTGAGGTGTGTTTGGGATCGTTGTCCTGTTGGAAAACCCAACTGAGTACAAGTTGATGGCTTGAGGTTCATCTCATCTCATTATCTGTAGCCGCTTTATCCTGTTCTACAGGGTCTCAGGCAAGCTGGAGCCTATCCCAGCTGACTACGGGCGAAAGGCGGGGTACACCCTGGACAAGTCGCCAGGTCATCACAGGGCTGACACATAGACACAGACAACCATTCACACTCACACTCACACCTACGGTCAATTTAGAGTCACCAGTTAACCTAACCTGCATGTCTTTGGACTGTGGGGGAAACCGGAGCACCCGGAGGAAACCCACGCGGACACGGGGAGAACATGCAAACTCCGCACAGAAAGGCCCTCGCTGGCCACGGGGCTCGAACCCGGACCTTCTTGCTGTGAAGCGACAGCGTTAACCACTACACCACCGTGCCGCCCTGACTTGAGGTTATGCTGAAGAATTTTGAGATTCATTATTCCATCCACTTTGTGCAATATACCAGTTCCGCTGGCAGCAAAACAGCCCCAGAGCATGATACTACCATCATCATGCTTTACAGGTGGTAGTGTTCCTCTGCTCATCGTGACCAAACAACTCAATCTTTGTCTCATCTGACCATAAAACTTTCCTCCAGAAGGCTTTTTTTGTCCATGTGGTCAGCTGCAAACCTGAATTGACCTTGAAGGTGTTGCTTTTAGAGCATGGGCTTCTTTCTTGGATGGGAACCTCTCAGTCCATGGTGATCTAAAATTTGCTTGACTGTACACAGTAACGCTGGTGTTCCAGCAGCTTCCAGTTCATGGCAGGACTGCATCTTGGTGGTTTCTGGGTTGTTCCTGAACATGCAAATCAATTACCTCTCAGCTGAGGGTGACAATTTGGGTCTTCTTTCAGAAAAAAGTGACTTGGCAAAGTGGCTACACCTCCCAATAATTTATACTTGCATAAATTGTTTGAACCAATTATGTTAAAATCTGCAGTTGTTTAGAAATAGCTCCAAGAGACTTCCCTGTGTTGTGTAACTCTGATCCTCTTTCTCAGAACTGCACTGAGCTCCTTGGACTTTTCCATTGTATTGTGCACTGGTCAAAACAATGAGTGCTATCAAACAAACTATGTTGTGCACAGAGATGCTACTAGCTGTAGTCAATCATCACTAACAGGAAGTTAAGAGGCCAAGACCTTGGCAAGTTACGACTTTCTGGAACTGTCAGCACCACTGAGGTAATAATAATCTAAATGGGGGTATGTAATTTTTTTTTTAACCTGAACGTATAATTTTGACCCTGTGCTGATTTCCGTAAACCCTAAATAAATTAAAACTCGTGCACCAAGTTCTTGCTTTTTTCTATTAAACATGCATGTTGTACAATCGGTCTACCACAGAAAAAGAACCGCTCAAAGAGATCACCGAAAGCCCAATATTGCCATGATGTTCATGTACGTGTATGTAAACTTCTGGCTGCAACTGTATGAGATTCTGTGCATTAATATGTTCAGAGTAAAGAGTAAACACTGGCAGCTGGGAGGATGATCAGGGATAAGCACAGGACAGTGTTTATGATTACAGCAGCAACTCTAAGAAGCTTACAGTGGTGCTTGAAAGTTTGTGAACCCTTTAGAATTTTCTATATTTCTGCATAAATATGACCTAAAACATCATCAGATTTTCACACAGGCCCTAAAAGTAGATAAAGAGAACCCAGTTAAACAAATGAGACAAAAATATTATACTTGGTCATTTATTATTTATTGAGGAAAATGATCCAATAATACATATCTGTGAGTGGCAAAAGTATGTGAACCTCTAGGATTAGCAGTTAATTTGAAGGTGAAATTTGAGTCAGGTGTTTTCAATCAATGGGATGACAGTCAGGTGTGAGTGGGTACCCTGTTTTATTTAAAGAACAGGGATCTATCAAAGTCTGATCTTCACAACACATGTTTGTGGAAGTGTATCATGACACGAACAAAGGAGATTTCTGAGGACCTCAGAAAAAGCGTTGTTGATGCTCATCAGGCTGGAAAAGGTTACAAAACCATCTCTAAAGAGTTTGGACTCCACCAATCCAGAGTCAGACAGATTGTGTACAAATGCCGGAAATTCAAGACCATTGTTACCCTCCCCAGGAGCGGTCAACCAACAAAGATCACCCCAAGAACAAGACATGTAATCGTCGGCAAGGTCACAAAGGACCCCAGGGTAACTTCTGAGCAACTGAAGGCCTCTCTCACATTGGCTAATGTTCATGAGTCCACCATCAGGAGAACACTGAACAACAATGGTGTGCATGGCAGGGTTGCAAGGAGAAAGCCACTGCTCTCCAAAAAAAACATTGCTGCTCATCTGCAGTTTGCTAAAGATCACGTGGACAAGCCAGAAGGCTATTGGAAAAATGTTTTGTGGACGGATGAGACCAAAATAGAACTTTTTGGTTTAAATGAGAAGCGTTATGTTTGGAGAAAGGAAAACACTGCATTCCAGCATAAGAACCTTATCCCATCTGTGAAACATGGTGGTGGTAGTATCATGGTTTGGGCCTGTTTTGCTGCATCTGGGCCAGGATGGCTTGCCACCATTGATGGAACAATGAATTCTGAATTGTACCAGCAAATTCTAAAGGAAAATGTCAGGACATCTGTCCATGAACTGAATCTCAAGAGAAGGTGGGTCATGCAGCAAGACAACGACCCTAAGCACACAAATCGTTCTACCAAAGAATGGTTAAAGAAGAATAAAGTTAATGTTTTGGAATGGCCAAGTCAAAGTCCTGATCTTAATCCAATCGAAATGTTGGGGAAGGAACTGAAGCGAGCAGTTCATGTGAGGAAACCCACCAACATCCCAGAGTTGAAGCTGTTCTGTACGGAGGAACGGGCTAAAATTCCTCCAAGCCGGTGTGCAGGACTGATCAACAGTTACCGGAAACGTTTAGTTGCAGTTATTGCTGCACAAGGGGGTCACACCAGATACTGAAAGCAAAGGCTCACATACTTTTGCCATTCACAGATATGTAATATTGGATCATTTTCCTCAATAAATAAATGTCCAAGTATAATATTTTTGTCTCATTTGTTTAACTGGGTTCTCTTTATCTACTTTTAGGACTTGTGTGAAAATCTGATGATGTTTTAGGTCATATTTATGTAGAAATATAGAAAATTCTAAAGGGTTCACAAACTTTCAAGCACTGTTGTAAAGTGCTGCCTGATTTTCTTGTATGTTAAATGTATATATGGGCACGAGTGCTGCGTACCTTCATGACTGTAGACGCTTGTGTGAACATCCTGGGTGCAGCAGCAGAAACACTGCTCATTACGGTGTCTGCAGAGGAACAGATTCTGCATGAATAGCCAAGAATGCTTTTTTTTCATGTGGTTGGAACGAACAGCATCAAGAATTGTGAAACGAAGTGAACACTTACCCTGAACAGGATCTCGCTTCACTTCTTGTGGCTTCACTGCAGTTTCAAACAAACTCTAAAACAAACATGAACAATATGTTAGACTGTGGAGTAAATTTTCTGTTTCCCCTTCAATAAGGATTTGCAAGCAGGCAACAAGACTAAATGAGAGAGAGATGTTGTTAAAGAAGCTTCATGAATATACACCAGCGAAATGTGGGAAATGAGGAATTTTGACAGACAAGTCTGAAATGTTGTCTGTCCATCCAAATTCCAGCCTGTCTGAATGATGGGCCAAAGGCCTGGAACAATGCAGTCGGGGGTCCAGAGCCCACCTTAGGGCCCTGGAAGCTGAAGGGCTTTAGATGCCTGGAGATGTCCTCTCAGCTATTTCCAGGCACATTATTATCTCGCCCGCGATGGAGTAAGCAGGGCGAGGTATTGTAATCAGTGCAGTTTGTTTGTGTGTGTCTTTTAACAATCCAGTGTCTAGACGGTTGCATCGATTGACTTCAAATTTTCAGGGTAGGTGGGCAACGGTCTGTAGATTATCTGATTAAATTTTGGGGGTAATTGAGTCAAGGTGAAGGTCACTGGAAAGGTCAACCTTCTGGTCAAAATAACATTTTCCGTTATAACTCAAAAACGGTTGCCGATAGACAAATTTTTACTATTATGAGCATATTGGAACTCCCATATGGCCTTTCATTTGGCACCATGATCTTTGACCTTGAAAAGTCAAACTCAAGGTCACAGATTTTCAGAGGGCTGTAACTTGAAAACGGTTGATGGTCGACAGATATTTACCATTATCAACTTATAGGAAGTGCCATTTGGGCTTTCATTTGGCACCATGACCTTTGACCTTGAACGACACTGAAATGTCAAATTCAAGGTCATGGATTTTCATAGAACTATAACCTGACAGCTGATGATTGAGAAATATTACCATTATCTACATATAGGTATAAAATAAGTGCTGCCAGGTGAGGTTTGGTTTGCCTGGCAACACTTCTTGTAATCTTCAAAGGCCAAATTGCACTAAACGTTAGTTGCTAATCACACTACAAATTAAATATAAATTTACAAGAAAATGTCCGAAGACTCAAGAAAAACATGCTTAAAGTTCTACCCAAGAAAACAGTAGCACACGCAGGTCAGTTCCATGTCGAGAAAAAAGTATGGGGGGCCAAGGATGTTCCAGTTGGTTACAACTTACTGGTCCTCATATATAGGTACTTTAATAACACTCATGAAACAGTCAACAATGACTATTTTTTTATACTATGTTTATATTAAGTCGATAAGAAATTTAGTAATTTGCAATACAGCTATTCTTACATTATAGAGTTAAAGTTTTGAGTACGAGATTCCAAGCAACTTTGGAAACAAAATGACTTTTAAAATGACTCAAAACTCGACATGGTAACATCATTTGGCATTCAGACTAAAATCTGCTGGACTAGAACTTAGAAAATAGAAGAAAATAAAAAACTATTAAAATATAAAATCTACATCCTCCAAAGCATATGACTGTCATTCTTCTTATGAATGAAAAAAATGCACATAATAAAAACCACTGATTGGGAGTTTGGCAATTAACATAACGTACTGCAGTTTCATGTAAACTGAACTCAATCACTTGATTGGATTAATCAATCAGATACTATCAATCCTAAAACACTAGTTCAACTGCATCGTGCAATAAAAACAACAGTGAATACTGAGTGTATTATTATTGTCTTATTTAGTGGGCCACTCGTGGAGAGGGAGGTGCCTGTAAATTTTAGCAGGGCTAGGACCTTTGGTGGCAGAGTTATGAATTTTTAGATCCCCACGCGCATGGCTGGAGCCAGGGTTCGTGCTAAAGTTTTCCACGAGCCGCACTCACTCCTGATGTCAGATCAGGCCTTACCTGGGCTCATTCGAAAGGTCTCGGGGAGGAGGATGTGCCTGCAAAGTTTGGTGGGGCTGGGACTTTGGGTGGCCGAGTTATGAATTTTTAAAGGCTGGCTCAAGCCAAGGCTCGTGTTAAAGTTTTTCAGAGGCTCTGGGGCGAATAGAGGGCCAAGCCGTGGTCATACTGGGCCGTGCCTGGGTTGGTTCGAAAGGGCTCGAGGAGAGGGACGTGTCTGTAAATTTTGGCAGGGCTGAGACCATCGGTGGCCAAGTTATACATTTTTAAAGTCGGGCCCGCAGGAGCCCCCATTATGACATAATGTATTCACCCAGTGTAACGTTTGGAAGAAAATTAGAAGTACGGGTAGTCGTCGACTTACGACTGCGTTTGGTTACGACTGACCGGTCGTAAACCAATCTGGTCGTAAGTCAGCCTATGTTAAATGAACGCAAGTAAATTGTGATGTGTAATGATATTGTAATCATCTTAGTCTTATTTTATCAACATTTTCTTATTTCATTACCATGGCTCATTATTTGGTTTAAGTCAAACACTGCGTACAGTACAATTCATTTAATATGTGCAAAACAAAAAATACGAAATACAGGCATGAAAAATAGAAAACATTTTAGTTTGAAACTGGCGAGAGGCTGGATGCTGGGCGATGCCAAGAGCTGGGGCGGAAACTGTCGTACGCTCAGCTGGGAAACACTCGCCAGTCGTAACCAGACGGTCGTAAAGTCGATTGCTCATAAGTTGCATAGGTCGTAAGTCGACGACTACCTGTAAATTAGACCAATATCTTTACAATTTTTTCATGGGCCATCTGGTTTGATGCTTTGGAAATACAAACAGACACATGCGAAAATTACCAGTAAACATCCACTGGTCCGGCCTTATTTCCCACACTGCCAGTGTTGTCTGAGACACTCTCTCTACCCCAGACAAACTGTATCTGCATACCCCCCCCCCAAAAAAAAAAAATCCAACAACAACACTTTCACTTACTCTCTGGTTTCTCATAACAAAAAGATCTCTCTCAAAAAACATTTAATCCATAACACACAAAGATTTTACTACGAGCACGCACACAGACAGTTTTTCTCCATCAGGCAGAGGATTACACGTTCTGAAATAATAAGAATTTTAAGAAGCCCTTTACCATTCTTTAAATAATAAAACACACCAGATAGATAAACACACACACACACACACACACACACCATCCATGGACATTTTAGATCTTAAATGTTCAGAGATTACGTGTTATTCCTGGTTTCCTAATTTATAAAAACAGCAAGTTGACGAACCATAAGTTTGCGTTCAGCTTTCAGGGACCGTACAAAATACGGCAGAATTTTCTTTGGGTAAACGCTGCGTTTCCAACTGGTCTGGACAATCTTCTCATCCAGCAGGTCATCCATTATGCTGCACTCGTAATCTAGAGAAGGATCAGAACTCAGCACACAGACAGTACACAACAACACCTCAGACAACCTTCAAAACGATGGGCTGGGAATCATTTATCATTGTAACAAAAAAGGGTTGTTGTTTTAAATCCCAGACCCCACTGTGTTAAGTCATGCTGTAGACAGAGCAACTATAATTCTGCTCAACATCTAAGTATTTATAGCACTTTATAACTAAGCTAATACCCTTGTTAATACAGTCACTGTGAGCAGGACACTTATTAGGGGGCTTTTATAATCCCACCTTCACAGTTCTCTTCTGCTGCTGCTTCATCCCAGGAGAAACCTCCAACAGAGATGTTCTCCTGCACTGCAACCTCAAAATTCTAACAACAACAAAAAAAGAAATCTAATTACTGTTATATCTAGAGTGTTTATACTGTTTATATTGTCTGTTTGAGTGTTTAGTCTGTGTGTAGTTCTTATCTAGTGTTGACACTGTTTATATTGTCTGAGTGTTTAGTCCATGTCTTGTTCTTATCTAGTGTTTATACTGTTTATTTATACTGTTTATATTGTTTGTCTGAGTGTTTAGTCTATGTCTAGTTCCTACCTAGAGTATCTAGAGCATTTATACGGTTTATATTGTTGTTTGTTTTTTTTCAATTATTCTATTTTTATTTATTGCATTGCCTGTTTGCACCGTGGGTCAGAGAGGACTGATATTTCATCTGTGCTGTATGTCGAGCATGTATAGCATATTTGACAATAAAGTTGACTTGACTTATATAAAAAGTATACCTCCACTTTCTGTAATAATAATAATAATAATAGGGCGGCACGGTGGTGTAGTGGTTAGCGCTGTCGCCTCACAGCAAGAAGGTCCGGGTTCGAGCCCCGTGGCCGGCGAGGGCCTTTCTGTGCGGAGTTTGCATGTTGTCCGCGTGGGTTTCCTCCGGGTGCTCCGGTTTCCCCCACAGTCCAAAGACATGCAGGTTAGGTTAACTGGTGACTCTAAATTGACCGTAGGTGTGAATGTGAGTGTGAATGGTTGTCTGTGTCTATGTGTCAGCCCTGTGATGACCTGGCAACTTGTCCAGGGTGTACCCCGCCTTTCGCCCGTAGTCAGCTGGGATAGGCTCCAGCTTGCCTGCGACCCTGTAGAAGGATAAAGCGGCTAGAGATAATGAGATGAATGAGATAATAATAATAATAATAATAATAATAATAAAGCCTTGCACTTCTTCTTCTTTCGGTTTTATGGCGGTTGGCAACTAGCTTCAATGGTGCATTACCGCTACCAGTTGGACTGGGGTGTGATACTTGAGTTAAAAAAAAAAAACTAAATTATTTTAATTAGACCTGTGTTCCTTAAGAAATTAAATACATATTTGAAGCAGATATCGCCTGTACTTCTTTGCAGAATGTCCTCCAAGTTTAACACTAATTGTTTCCCTTGCAACTGTAAAATTGATCTTTGTCTTTCTTCCTGGTATTTAGGACATTGCAAAATAACATGCTCTGTAGACTCTGGGCTGCCACAGAAATCACATTTTCCATCTGCATGCTTTTTTATCATCACCAAAGAACTATTTAATCTTGTGTGTCCAAACCTCATTCTCGAAAAAGCATCCTCCTCTTCCTTACTTCTGTTGGTGTTTCTGCTCTTTCCCACTTGGTTCTGGATATTATAAAACTGTCTCCCAGTCTGGCCATTTTCCCTTAACTATGTTTTTAATCATACTTTTAATTTCTGCCTTGCTGTAAGCGACTTCGATATCTATGCTGGGATTTGCAGCTGCTTGTTTAGCGCACTTATCTGCCATCTCATTCCCTACAACTCCTATATGAGCTGCTACCCATACAAGAGTTATCTTCACTCCTGTAAAAAGCCTCGCACTTACCAACAGCATTTCTTGCAACATCTTTTCCACATCGCTTTCATTCAGTTCCGGTTGACGCTCGAGCAACTTTATGAGCAAACTTTTATATTTTGTCAGCTGATGAGTGACCATTCTCTTCGATTTGACATTGACTCTGAAATCTTGCTGTTTCTCCGCTGTTGATATCGAAACTCCATTTCGATCCGCCATCTTCTCGCGCCAACTTTTCAAAACAACCAACAAGCGGAAGTAGAAACGATCGTGGAATTGACCCGGAAGCGAAATCACTGAGCTCTATGGCGCGCTCATAGGCTCGTCAGAGTGAAGCCATCTGGCCGCCATCTTACCACTCGCATCGCGTGGATTTGGCTTAAATCGTCCTGTCCGATCAAATTTGCCCCAAGAAAAGTATCTCCTGACTCCCCCCCCTTCATTACCTCCTCTTATTTTTTCAACTTTACCCACATTCCTTACATGATGATGATAGTTTATTTCGAACATGTAAATAAACAATGAATAAATAAGCAGATAACAAGAAAAGCAAAACATCATTTGCAACAAGAACACGTAAAAAGCCACTAAATTAGAAAATAAACCTTAAATAATATAGGTAATAATAATAATATATCAAAACAAAAGAAAACAAGACAAAAATACAAACAAGGACACACGAAGCAGTTTTGGGTTTAGCCTACATGTCCAAAAAGGAGTGGGCTGAGGTAAAAACTTAAATATATTTACATATACATTACATATGTTTATAGTACTCCGCTTCACTGTTATTGTTTTTTTTTTCCCTTTTCCAGTTCAGTCTCTGATCATTTTTTTGAACTGCTCTTTTACTACTGTAATTATTTTTAGGGAGATTATTTCAGTTTTTCTGTTATACAGTGTATCTTTCTATTTTGTATAGTCTTTCTTTCTTTCTATTATAATATCAACACAAAGGCTGTACACTACTTCCTTTCTATTTTGGACAGTTGTTGAAACAGGATTATTTTTCTCATGTTATTTGCTGGCGTGGGGCGGCACGGTAGTGTAGTGGTTAGCGCTGTCGCCTCACAGCAAGAAGGTCTGGGTTCGAGCCCCGTGTCCGGTGAGGGCCTTTCTGTGCGGAGTTTGCATGTTCTCCCCGTGTCCGCGTGGGTTTCCTCCGGGTGCTCCGGTTTCCCCCACAGTCCAAAGACATGCAGGTTAGGTTAACTGGTGACTCTAAATTGACCGTAGGTGTGAATGTGAGTGTGAATGGCTGTCTGTGTCTATGTGTCAGCCCTGTGATGACCTGGTGACTTGTCCAGGGTGTACCCCGCCTTTCGCCTGTAGTCAGCTGGGATAGGCTCCAGCTTGCCTGCGACCCTGTAGAACAGGATAAAGCGGCTACAGATAATGAGATGAGATTACATATTTGCCAGCGGCACGGAGGTGTAGTGGTTAGCGATGTCGCCTCACAGCAAGAAGGTCCGGGTTCGAGCCCCGTGGCCGGCAAGGGCCTTTCTGTACAGAGTTTGCATGTTCTCCCCATGTCTGTGTGCGTTTCCTCCGGGTGCTCCGGTTTCCCCCACAGTCCAAAGACATGCAGGTTAGGTTAACTGGTGACTCTAAATTGACTGTAGGTGTGAATGTGAGTGTGAATGGTTGTCTGTGTCTATGTGTCAGCCCTGTGATGGCCTGGCGACTTGTCCAGGGTGTACCCCGCCTTTCGCCCGTAGTCAGCTGGGATAGGCTCCAGCTTGCCTGCGACCCTGTAGAACAGGATAAAGCGGCTACAGATAATGAGATGAGATGTTATTTGCCATTTTCACTTCATGACCCATCATTTTTGGGTCCTTTATTTATTTATTGACAAAAACATTTGAAATACATCCAGCATTGAATCAGAAAGCTATAACAACTGCAAAATGCCTATACAGTATAATCCTATGAGGCAAACATCCCCCTCAAAGCAAAACTTGTTTTAACCACAGACAGGCTCATGATGTTATTATAAATGTCTGACAACATGGAAAGGATCTCTACAGAGATACACCTGTGTCTGATCACCTCAATAATTGTAAAGAAACTGTATAAAATGACTATTTCATTCAGTGCCTGTAGTACGGTTATCACATGGGGCTGTTTTCTGATGTTTACAAAAGGAGAAGTCACACAGAACTTGTGAAGAAGTCTATGAATGAGCGTCTGATGACATGGAAAGGATGTTTGCCCCATAATATTACAACGTATAGCCGTTTCACTGTTGCTATTGTGATCTAACTCAGTACTGGAAAAGTGAAAAGTTGGATCGCAAAAGATTTTCCCATCTTTGGGGAAAATAGGGCCCTGGTGAAAAAAATCCTGACGTTTTCTTTTTAAGTCTTTTTTTCTATGTATTTTAAGTTTAAATCAGTTAATATCATGTCAGGAGTATTAGAGATATTACTTATAGGAAAACAGTCTTTTTGTTGTGCAAGACAAGTCAGGCTGATTTACTTCAGGAAACCCATTCTTGTGAATCTACTGAAGCATATTGGTGCCACACACAAAAAAAAAAGACAATGAAAAAAAAATAAGTATTATGCAATAAAATGAAAAGTTTATTGTCATGTTTATTTTATTTGTAACTGCTTATCCCTTGCGGGGTCACGGGGGGGCAAGCTGGAGCCTATCCCAGCTGACCATGGGCGAGAGGCAGGGTACACCCTGGACAAGTCGCCAGCTCATTGCAGGGCTGACACACACAGAGACACAAACAACCATTCATACTCACGGTCAATTTAGAGCCACCAATTAACCTAACCTGCATATCTTTGGACTGTGGGAGGAAACCCACGCAGACACGAGGAGAACATGCAAATTCCACACAGAAAGGCCCTCGTCAACCATTGGGTTTGAAGTCAGAACCTTCTTGCTGTGAGGCGACAGTGAACAACCTCCTCCTAAACATCAGCAAGACAAAGGAGCTGATTGTGGACTTCTGCACAAAGCAGGGGAAGAACTACAAGCCCCTCAACATCAACGGGACCCCAGTGGAGAGAATGGATAGCTTTTGGTACCTGGGTGTTCACATCACACAAGACCTGTCATGGTCTTGCCACATCAGTGTTCTGGTTAAGAAGGCCCACCAGCGTCTTTTCTACCTAAGACGTCTCAGAGACTTCCGTCTTCCACCAAGGATGCTGAGGAACTTTTATTCCTGCACCATCGAGAACATCCTGACAGGAAATATCTCCACTTGGTTTGGGAATAGCACCAAGCAGGACAGACAGGCTCTCCAGGGAGTGGTGCGATCAGCTGAGCACATCATCCACACCGAGCTCCCTGACCTGGAATCTATTTACATCAAGCACTGCTGGACCAAGGCCAGGAAGATAATGAAAGACCTCAGCCATTCCAGCTATGGACTGTTCTCTCTGTTGAGGTCAGGGAAGAACTTTTGCTCCTTTAAGGTCAACATGGAGAGAATGAGGAGATGCTTCTTTCCTCAGGCCATTCAGGCTCTTAATCAGGACAATAACAATAATGAACAATAAAGGAGAACAACGGACAACCACTAGGTATTGTCACCATGTCACCCTCATTCCCCCCATCTCTGACACCTCTTACACCTCTTCATGTAATTCCATCTAACTAAAGTGCAATATATACAGCACATTTCTATAGCAATTGTACCTCTTTGTGCAACCTAATTATAGTGCAATATACATTTCAATATATTAGGTACAGTGCGATATATTTCAAGTTTTTTTAGGGCACTATATATGTATACATATTCTCTATATTGTGTATATTCTGCAGAGTACTCTACCATCACATTTACATATTTTTTTATTCTATTTATTACATTCTATTTTATCCCCTTTCTTTTTTACTCCCCCCACCAAAAAACAAACAAACAAACAAACAAAAAAAAAAAAACACGATCTTCATGACCTATGGAGCATTGCAATAAGTATTTCACTGCATGTCATACTCTGTATGATTGTGTCTGTGACAAATAAATTTGAATTTATTCCAAATTTATTTCAAATTTATTTAGGGGGAGCCATGGCCAAATGGTTAAGAAGCAGCTTTGGGACCAAAAGGTTGCCAGTGCGATTCCCTGGACCAGCAGGAATGGCTGAAGTGCCCTTGACCAAGGCATCTAACCCCCAACCGTTCCCCAGGCTGCTCTGGGTATCCTGTACAGATAAGTGTCTGCTAAATGCCTGTAATGTAATGTAATGAATTTGAACTGTGATGTAGTGGTTAGCACTGTCGCCTCACAGCAAGAAGGTTCTGGGTTTGAGCCCAGTGGTTGATGGGGGTTTCCTCCAGGTGCTCCAGTTTACCCCACAGTCCAAAGACATGCAGGTTAGGTAAATTGGTTGCTCTAAATTGACTGTAGATGTGGGTGTGAATGGTTGTAATGATCTGGTGACTTGTCCAGGGTGTACCCTGCCTCTTGCCCATAGTCAGTTGGGATAGGCTCCAGCTTGCCTGCAACCCTGTACAGGATAAGCGGTTATGGATAATGGATGGGTGGGTGGACTTTGGTAAAGTTGGAAATATATTCACAAATTCAAACTTCCCGGATCAATAACTCTTAAGCGAAACGTTGTTAAAACACAATAGTCACCTCTTTCCTACTGTACCAAGGTAGTCAATGAGCTACAACCTAATTTTAATCAAAACGAGTCGTTCTCTGAGCTGGACAAATAACACTGGTCTCTGTGTGCCTTCTAAAAAGTGCAAGACCGAAAAGAGATGCTACGAAAATATTCAGTAACTTCACTCTTATTCACCGTAGTGTCAGTAAAATCACTGCACACCTCAACAGTCTCCTGCTGGTTAAACTGCAACAGTTTTTTTTTTTTTTTTTGGGGGGGGGGTGATTTTGCATAATTTTGGGGAATTTTTATTGAGAAAAATATGCAATAATTTCATTTCACTTTTATACACTGTAGTGTCACCAAAATCACTAACAGGAGACTGTTGATGCGTGCACTGATTTTGGTGACACTACAGTGAATAAGGGTGAAGTTATCGAATATTTTTGTAGCATCTCTTTTCAGTCTTGTACTTTTTAGACTGTCCCTGCACACTCGTCTCACAGCCGACTGCACACAATGTCAAGAGTAGTCAAGTCAGTTTATTTGTACAGTGCTTTTCACAACAGACATTGTCGCAAAGCAGCTTTACAGAAAAATAAAGATTTCAAACTTATGACCTAATAAATTTCTCTCTGTAGCTACAGTGGCAAGGAAAAACTCCCTGAAACATCATGAGGAAGAAACCTTGAGAGGAACCAGACTCAAAAGGGAACTCCTCCTCATCTGGGTGATAACAGGTAGTGTAATTATAAATAACTCACTTCTAGAAGTGTGTCATATGTAGTCACAAAGTACAACTGTGTAACCAGGAAATTCATTATAGTTTTAGCATGAAGTCTATTTTGTTGATGTTATCAACCGATCATTGATGGAGACTTGAGTGTAAAACTGTTCATGACACCTGCAGTCCTAAAGTTATCATGTCATTTGTAGTCCTAAACCATCATAACAAAACTGCAAGAGTCCAGAGCATCTTCTAACTGTCCGTATGAGGCCGTCCACCACAGGAGCAATGTGATGGGACTCCGAAAGCAGTAGGGCATCAGGCAGTTCTGAAGAGCAGGAGAGGCCAGCCTCACTGTTATCTCAGGATAATCTTTGTTGAATTAAATTTTTATAAAGCCATTATTGTTAGGGTTTTGCTGGGATGCGAACCTAGGTCGCTGGTGTGATAATCCAGCAAACCCCCACTAGGCCACCAGGGGAATGACTCAAGTGCAGAGGCGTGAGATGGAATAATCCAAAAAACGCTCAGAAGATGAAGGGAAAAATAAAATAGCCAAAAGTTCAAAGTCAAATAAAAAAGCCAAAAAAACAGAAAAGAAAAGGCAAAAATACCAACGCTCAGAAGATCCAAAAAACAGTAAATACCAAGTCCAAAAAGTCCAAAAAGAAAAGCAATGTGCAAAACCAAAAAGACAAAGGCAAGGAACATGGAACAGAGGTAACTGGAGCTAAACATAACAGCACAAAGACTCCGTGACAAGAGGACTGAACTCAGGGGTATAAATACACAAACTAATTAAGGACAGGGCGGGGCAGGAAACAGGCAATAAGACAAAAACAAAACACAGAACACAGTGGTGACCTCTAGAGGCCAAAACAAACATGACCAGAAAAGGAAATAACAGCGGCCTCTAGAGGCCAAAACAGTCACAGTCCTAACAGGATCCCCCCCCAGGAGCGTCTCCTGACGTTCCCAGGACGATCAGGATGGGCCAAATGGAAGTCCCGACAAAGTTCTTTGTCTAGTATGTCCCAAGCTGGGACCCAGCAGCGCTCCTCAGGGCCATAGCCCTCCCAGTCCACAAGATATTGGAGACCCCCGCGAACCTGGCGGGAGTCCAGCAGGCGGCACACGGTGAAAACAGTCTGACCCTGGAAGATGCAGGGGGGCGGGGGGTTCCTAGGGGCAGGGGCATACATGAACGTCAGTACGGGCCACAACAGGGAAACATGGAATGTGGGGTTAATCCTTAGTGTACGTGGTAACTGGAGCCGGTAGGAGACAGGGTTAACTCTGCGTACAACCTTGAAGGGGCCAATGTAGCGAGGAGCAAGCTTGCGGTTCTCCACCCACAGCGGAAGGTCCTTGGTGGACAGCCAAACCCGCTGCCCAGGGCGGAAAGTGTGGGCAGGTCTCCTATGGCGGTTGGCCTGAGTCTGGTTGGTACTGGAGGTCTGGATGAGTGTCCTCCTGACCTTGCTCCAGGTCTTGTGATACCGTCTCACGTATTGGTTGACCGAGGGCACCCCAGTGTCCTCCTCCTGGTCCGGGAACAGAGGTGGCTGGAACCCGAATTGGCACTGGAACGGCGACAGCTTGGTGGCCGATGACTGCAGGGTGTTGTGGGCATACTCAGCCCATGCCAGCCAGGTGCTCCACGATGTCGGGTTATCCATAGCCAGGCCTCGCAGGGTGGTTTCCAGGTCTTGGTTGAGCCTCTCCGTCTGGCCATTGGACTGGGGGTGGAACCCAGAGGAGAGGCTGGCAGTGGCCCCGATGACCTTGCAGAAGCCGTACCACACTCGGGAGGAGAACTGGGGCCCCCAGTCAGAGACGATGTCCTGTGGAAGACCAAAGACTCGGAAGACGTGATTAAATAGCAATTTAGCAGTGTCAAGGGCAGAAGGGAGTTTGCACAGTGGTATAAAGCGGCAGGCCTTGGAGAATCTGTCCACAATGACCAAAATGACAGTGTTACCTTGAGACTCAGGGAGACCCGTGATGAAGTCGACCGCCACGTGGGACCAGGGACGCCGGGGAATAGGCAGCGGATGCAGGAGACCCTGGGGACGCTGTCGCGGGTTCTTGGTTCTGGTGCAGACCTCACAGGACAGGACGAATGACCTTACTTCCTTCTCCATGTTAGGCCACCAGAAGCGTCTTTTCAGGAAGTCCAGGGTCCTCCGAGCTCCCGGGTGGGCGGTGAGAGGGGAAGAGTGACCCCACTGGAGAACCTTGGCCCGGGCTTGACGAGGGACGTACAGGAGGCCCGGTGGCCCCGTCCCAGGATCAGGGTCCCGGCGTTGAGCTTGTCGAACGGTCTCCTCAATACCCCAGCGGACAGGAGCCACAATCTGGGATACAGGGATGATAGGCCCAACTTCACTCTCCCTGTTGTTGGGTGAGAACAGCCTGGAGAGTGCATCCAGTTTGGTGTTCTTAGAGCCCGGGCGGTATGATAGGGTGAAATTGAAACGGCTGAAAAACAAAGCCCACCTAGCCTGTCGTGGGTTCAGCCTCTTGGCTTGCTGGAGGTACTCCAGGTTCTTATGGTCCGTCCACACCAGGAATGGATGTTGCGCTCCCTCCAGCCAGTGCCTCCACTCCTCAAGGGCTCGTTTAACCGCTGGCAGTTCCCGATCCCCCATATCATAGCGGGACTCCGCAGGGCTCAGGCAGTGGGAGAAGTAAGCGCAGGGGTGCAGCTTCCCTTCCGAGCATTGAGAGAGCACCGCGCCGACACCACTGTCCAAGGCGTCCACCTCCACGATGAATGGTTGGGAGGTGTCCGGGAGAACCAGAATAGGTGCCATGCAAAAGCGGTGTTTGAGGTCATTAAATGCCTTTTCCGCCTGAGGGGACCAGACATAGGAACCACCAGTCCTTTTGGTGAGGTCTGACATAGGTGCTGCTACGGAGCTGAAGTTCCTGATGAACTTGCGGTAGAAGTTAGCGAATCCTAAGAACCGCTGAACCTCCTTAATGGACTTGGGAGTAGGCCAGTCCCAGACGGCCAGGGTCTTGGCTGGGTCCATTTGGAGTTGCCCCGTTCATATGATAAATCCCAGGAAGGAGACCTCGGGGACATGAAACTCGCATTTCTGGGCTTTAGCAAACAGATTATTCTGTAAAAGTGTCTGGAGGACTTGGCGGACATGGTGGCGGTGCTCCTGTAAGGTCTTGGAGAATATCAGGATGTCGCCGAGGTAGACGAAAACGTATTGATTAATCATATTCCTCAAGACGTTGTTGATAAGGGCCTGAAAAACAGCTGGTGCATTGGTGAGTCCGAAGGGCATGACCTGGTACTCGTAGTGCCCTGACGGGGTGTTAAAGGCGGTCTTCCACTTGTCTCCCTGTCGGATACAGACGAGATGGTATGCGTTCCGTAAGTCCAACTTGGTGAAGATGGTGGCGCCTTGGAGCAGGTCGAATGCTGTGGACATCAGCGGAAGGGGATAGCAGTTGCGCACGGTGAGCTTGTTCAGGCCCCTATAATCAATACATGGCCGGAGCCCCCATCCTTCTTGCCGACAAAGAAGAAGCCGGCACCAGCGGGTGAGGTGGAGGGTCGAATGAACCCAGAGGCCAAGGCCTCCTTGATGTACTCTTCCATGGCCTTACGTTCTGGCTGAGAGAGGGAGAACAGTCGGCCCCGAGGAGGAGTAGTCCCAGGGAGCAAGTCGATAGCACAGTCGTAGGTGCGGTGCGGGGGAAGAACGGCAGCCCTGCTCTTGCTGAAGACCTCTTTGAGTTCCCAGTACTCTGTGGGAACTTGAGATAACTCGGTGAGGTCAGGAGGCTCGGCAGGAGACACAGGAGAGCTAGAGAGCAGACAAGAGGCATGGCATGCAGGGCCCCATTCCACAACCTGGCTTGTTACCCAGTCTATGCAAGGGTTGTGGCGAGTAAGCCAAGGAAGGCCTAGAATAACTGGGAACTCAGGTGAATGAATAAGGTGCAGGGATATTTCTTCTTTGTGACCTTGAGACTGGAGAAAGACTGGAGAAGTAACTTGAGTGATTCTTCCATCACCTAAAGCTTGGCCATCCAGGGCAGACACAGACAGTGGGACTTCAAGAGGCGCAGTCGGGACATTGATGCTTTGGGCGAAGTGGATATCCATAAAGTTTCCAGCTGCCCCTGAGTCTAACAAGGCTTGACAAGAGTGGACGGACTCACCCCAGGAAATGGAGACCGGGATGTAGATTCCTTGGCCAGGGAGTCCGGGAGAGAGGGTAGGCCCCGTCACAACCCTCCCTCGGCTGGATGGGGCGGTCCTTTTCCCGAGAGCTCGGGACATGATGCTCGGAAGTGATCAGGCTTGCCACAGTAGATGCAGCACTTGTCCCTCCTTCTGTGCTCCCTCTCGGTTGCGGAGAGACGAGTACGGCCAACTTGCATGGAGGAGGAAGACGGGCTCCAGGTAGAGGCAGGGAGGCCGGGGAGGCTCAGGACTTGGCGGCGTTCTCTCATCCTGTTGTCAAGACGAGTAGAATGTGAGATCAGAGTTTCGAGGTCACTTGGGCATCCGATAGAAGCCAGACCGTCTTTGATGGGGTCAGACAGACCATGGTGGAAGGCTGACACCAGGGCAGTCTCGTTCCATCCACTTACTGCTGCTAGCGTCCGGAACGAGATGGCGTAGTCTGTGACGCGTCTCCCTTGCTGGATGGACATGAGCTTTCTGGCTGCGTCTTTACTGATGTCTGCTTGATCGAAGACACGAAGCATCTCCTCAGTAAACAACTGGAAATCAGAGCACTCAGGTCCCTGTCTCTGCCAGATAGCAGTGGCCCAGGCTCGCCCCTTACCAGCTAACAAAGTTATCACAAAGGCAATCTTGTGGCGATCCGTAGTGTAGGTGGTAGGCTGAAGCTCAAAGGTGAGTTGGCACTGGGTAAGGAACTCCCGACACTCACTGTGCTTGCCGTCATGCCTCTGTGGTGCAGGAAGGCTGGGTTCGCGAGGTGAAGAAGGCAGCATGGCAGGAGGCACTGGAGCAGGAGCGGATGATGGAGCAGGAGCAGAATCAGGCAGAGGAGATGGGGGCAGAGAAGTCAGCTGTGCCAGGGTTTTCCCAATCTGCTGAAGCAGTACCTCGTGGTGAGCAAGGGTCTCACGTTGGCTTGCGAGAGTCCGTCCATGAGTGTCCATGGTGGATCCGAGGCGTGTTAACGCAGCCATCATTCCCTGAAGGTTGGCTGGGTAGACAGATGAAGAAGCCTCTGCTGAGTCGGTCATGATGGAGTCTTTCTGTTAGGGTTTTGCTGGGATGCGAACCTGGTTCGCTGGTGTGATAATCCAGCAAACCCCCACTAGGCCACCAGGGGAATGACTCAAGTGCAGAGGTGTGAGACGGAAGTAGAAAAGTATCAAAAAGTTTATTTACAATATTTACAGTCCCAAAAAATATAATCCAAAAAACGCTCAGAAGATGAAGGGAAAAATAAAATAGCCAAAAGTTCAAAGTCAAATAAAAAAGCCAAAATACCAGAAAAGAAAAGGCAAAAATACCAACGCTCAGAAGATCCAAAAAACAGTAAATACCAAGTCCAAAAAGTCCAAAAAGAAAAGCAATGTGCAAAACCAAAAAGACAAAGGCAAGGAACACGGAACAGAGGTAACTGGAGCTAAACATAACAGCACAAAGACTCCGTGACAAGAGGGCTGAACTCAGGGGTATAAATACACAAACTAATTAAGGACAGGGCGGGGCAGGAAACAGGCAATAAGACAAAAACAAAAAACAGAACACAGTGGTGACCTCTAGAGGCCAAAACAAACATGACCAGAAAAGGAAATAACAGCGGCCTCTAGAGGCCAAAACAGTCACAGTCCTAACAATTATAAAGCCATCTGGATACCAGCTAACCTGGGCCCTGTACTACGAACGGAGGTTAACCTACCCAGAAGTAACCCAGGGTTCCCCCGCTAAACCGGGGTTGACAAAACCTGGTTATCTTGTTTGGGGTTAAACGGTACTATGACGCCAGTTATGAAGTGGATTTGTTGAACCTGTGTTAACCTAATCAGGGTTAATGCGCGTTCACGTTAAAGGGGAGGTTATCAGCGCAAATCCCCACTGTTCACAATGGCACGGTCGCCGTACTTCACGGAGGAAGAATGCGCTGTCATAATGCAAAGCTACGAGGAGTTCAAAACAACATTAAGAGCAAAATCTAACACAGCGGCTGCCAATAAGGAGCGGCAAGCATGTTGGCAACGAATTGCCGATCGGGTAAATGCGCAAGTACATTCTCCCTTCTATATGTTCCAGAACAGAAGTATAGGATGAGAGAAAGCTTCATGATCAATCACAAGTCACAGAAAATGGTCCTTCGACGTGGCCCCAGTCATATATAGCTTGTTTAATGTCCGAAAAATCCTGAATAAAATTTGGTATGGTAAATTCATGGAGTAGCCTACTTAAGCTGATATGTGCACAGAGTCACATGAATTAGGATGACTGACTGTTCAGTCCCTTTGACTAAGTTGGTGTATGTCCTGTGAACATTTCAGAGGCAACAGCAGTGCCAAACGCACCTGGCAACAGGTGAAAATGAAATATAAAAACATCATTCATAATGGTGTGTGTGTGTGGTTCTTTTTCTGTACTGTGTTTCAGATGAAAAAGCTTTTGCCCAAGGACAAGAAGTAGGCTAAACAGCATTTGCCTTTTATTTATTCAGGTTTTATCTGTTTGCCTAAGAGTTCAAATTGTTTTGTATATAGTTTATAAGGTAGTTGTGTGATATTAATGATAATATTGTGGGGAAACTACTTTGCACGGACGTTCATTTAATTTATTCTATCGTAATTTTGTTTGTTCTATTTTTGTGTATTTTATTTATTTATCTGTTTGTCTAGTTGTATCTATTTTTCTAATAATATATTTTTTGCATTAAGTTTTTTTCCTATTAAAATAATCGTGTTCTTGTTATAACTTTATCTATTTATCTGACTGTTTAGTTGTATCTATTTGTTACAATTTCAATATTTTTAATATAGAAAGTTTTTTTCTATTAAAATGTTCTTGTGTGATAACTAGTTCTTGTGTTATATTTATTGTAGTTGTATCTATTTTGTATCTCAGACTTAAATATTTTTGTAAAACAAGTGTTTTTCTATAAAATATTCTTGCGTTCTTGATAACTATGTTCTTGAGTGGGTTCTTTTTTTTTTTTTTTACAGAAAAGCCGTTCTGCATGGACATTCATTGAAGCCCTCATTGTTTTTTAATGGTTATTTATGAGCGTTTAGGGGTTACAATAATGTAAGTCTAGGTTGCTTTATATAAAAGGTATGTCCAGAAATATTGATGTCACTGTCTAAGCAGAGGGATCTGGCTTCTTTAGACGCTGTCTTCTTAAAACTGAATAAATATTTAAAAAGAGCCAAATGAGCCAGTCTTTTGAACGGCTCTTTTCAAA
Source organism: Neoarius graeffei (assembly GCF_027579695.1). Lineage (NCBI taxonomy): Eukaryota > Metazoa > Chordata > Actinopteri > Siluriformes > Ariidae > Neoarius > Neoarius graeffei. The sequence goes on along the minus strand of NC_083570.1, from coordinate 39,870,146 downwards.
GAACGGATCACAAAGATGCGGATCCCATCAAAGAGCCATAAATCCCATCTCTAATCTGCGCTCCGATATCGCACGGGTCATCCAGGTACGCTGGCATTGTCTCTATAGGAAATGTCGGTGGAGAGGTGGTGTTTAAAAAGGGTGTGGTTAATCGGAAACCTCAGGTTAACCAAGAACATAACCTGAGACGAGCAGGTTTGAGATGCAGTGTAAGTTGCCATGGCAGCATACCTCGGTTTGAACAGAGCCAACTTTCGTAGTATGGGTTAATCGGGAAGTTACGCTGCACGTGATCAAGTTACTCTCGAAGTTACCCTGGTAAGCCAGAAAACCCGCTTCGTAGTACAGGGCCCTGGTGCTACAATGGAGGAGAGTGCTTTGTTTTGGATGATGAACTGGCTTTTGCAACAGAATTTGAACATTTTTTTGGAACATTTTTACCTGGCTCCCTTTTAGACCAACATATTATTGTTTTAAATAGTACATGTTTGTGTGCTTACTTACGTATTCATTTATGCATCTATCTATCTATGCATGTTGCTTTTGATATAAATTCAGAGTAGATCGCAAACTGGTGATCATAATTACAATCTAGTAATATACAGTGGTGCTTGAAAGTTTGTGAACCCTTTAGAATTTTCTATATTTCTGCATAAATATGACCTAAAACATCATCAGATTTTCACACAAGTCCTAAAAGTAGATAAAGAGAACCCAGTTAAACAAATGAGACAAAAATATTATACTTGGTCATTTATTTATTGAGGAAAATGATCCAATATTACATATCTGTGGGTGACAAAAGGATGTGAACCTTTGCTTTCAGTATCTGGTGTGACCCCCTTGTGGAGCAATAACTGCAACTAAACATTTCCGGTAACTGTTGATCAGTCCTGCACACCGGCTTGGAGGAATTTTAGCCCATTCCTCCGTACAGAACAGCTTCAACTCATCGTGGGGAGGGTAACAATGGTCTTGAATTTCCGCCATTTGTACACAATCTGTCTGACTGTGGATTGGTGGAGTCCAAAGTCTTTAGAGATGGTTTTGTAACCTTTTCCAGCCTGATGAGCATCAACAACGCTTTTTCTGAGGTCCTCAGAAATCTCCTTTGTTCATACCATGATACACTTCCACAAACATGTGTTGTGAAGATCAGACTTTGATAGATCCCTGTTCTTTAAATAAAACAGGGTGCCCACTCACACCTGATTGTCATCCCATTAATTGAAAACACCTGACTCTAATTTCACCTTCAAATTATCTGCTAATCCTAGAGGTTCACATACTTTTGCCACTCACAGATATGTAATATTGGATGATTTTTCTCAATAAATAAATGATCAAATATAATGTTTTTGTCTCATTTGTTTAACTGGGTTCTCTTTATCTACTTTTAGGACTTGTGTGAAAATCTGATGATGTTTTCTGTCATATTAATGAGAAATATAGAAAATTCTAAAGGGTTCACAAACTTTCAAGCACCACTGTGTTTTATATATATATATATATATATATATATATATATATATATATATATATATATATATATATATATATATATCTGTGTGTAGTATAAATATAAATAAATATGATGATAATATAAATATAAAAGATAATATTGTACAAAAGTACTTCGTGCAAAATGCAAGTAAACAAATACCTGTATCAAAAAAAAAAATTAACAGGACAAAGACAACAGGACAACAGAGGACTAGTTAGATTATGACATCATAAAAGGGTTGAGTTCTTACTCTAAAAGCTGTTGAAAAAGATTCCTCTAAAATACTTGAAAATGCTCTGGTGGACATATCAATAAAGAGCCAAAAAAAAGGTAAAAATTCTCTCTCTCTCTCTCTCTGATATTATCTGTTACTCTGATAATCCAGATGATGGCGCTGTTGAATAACTCATTCATTTCATTATCCTCCATGCAAAGGTTTTTTTTTTAATTCACAAAGAGAAATTTGCTAAATCCCTACCTAAGTTCTCACCTTTTCTCCAAGAACTGAATTCACTACTTAAATCACTCAGTTTATTCAACAACAACAACAACAACGAGACTAAGAAGCTCGTGAAACATGATGGATTTTTTTTCCCACATGAATCCTCTGAATAAATATGTTAATATTTGTAGCCTATATACAGTAGGCAATGTGTACTCCTGCTTTATTTTTTTTTAAATATCCTTTTAATATTTCTCATATACATTTCTGTCTTTACTTTATCCCTAAATGTGCGCTAATGTTCCCCTGAATGTTTGTGTTTTAACCTTTAATATGCAGAATCCTTGTGTTTACATGAACACAGTGAACTTGAATCTAATTATAGACAGATTATTGGGGTTCATGTAAACATGGTTTATAGGTTCCATTTTGTCAAGTTCTAATATTTCATTCATTCATTCATAGTATGGGTTAATCGGGAAGTTACGCTGCACGTGATCAAGTTACTCTCGAAGTTACCCTGGTAAGCCAGAAAACCCGCTTCGTAGTACAGGGCCCTGTTCTTTATTTTCTGCCCCGCCTAGTTTCTTAATTACCTTGGGTATTTATACTTCCTCAGTTTGGTCTCTAGCTACTGAGTCTTTGTTCTGTTTATGGCTAGTTTCCCCTGTTCCGTGTACCTTTGCCTGTGTGCTTGTGTTTTTGGGACTTTGCTTTCTTGGGACTTTTTGGACTGTTTATTTGCCATTTTGTATCTTCTGAGCGTTGGGATTTTTGCCTCTTCTTTTCTTGTTTTGGATTCTTGGACTTTGAACTTTTGGATGTTTTGTTTTTCCTTGTATCTCCTGTAAGTTTGGATTTTACTTTTGTGGATTTTTTTTTTTGGACTTTTCTGATCTTCTGAGTGTTGGCAATAAACTGTTTTTTTGTACTCTACTTTCATCCCACTCCTCTGCCCTTGAGTCATTCCCCTGGTGGCCTAGTGGGGGTTTGCTGGATTACCACACCAGCGACCTGGGTTCAAGTCCTAGCAAAACCTACCACAGCTTTAACTTTGTGGCTGATGTCTTGAAATGTTGCTTCAATATATCCACATTTTCTTTCCTCATGACGCCGTCTATTTTGTGAAGTGCACCAGTCCCTTCTGCAGCAAAGCAGCCCCACAACATGATGCTGCCCCCATACTTCACGGTTGGGATGGTGTTCTGAGGCTTGCAAGTTTCCCCCTTTCTCGTTGTGGCAGCGTGGGCGTGGCCAAGCAGTAGTCTGTGAATGGAGGGCGGGGTTGGGGAAGGTAAGTGGCTAAGTCATTCCACCTGCTGTCAATTAATGTGTGTGTGTGTGTGTGTGTCTCTGTTTGTTACAGGGACGGAGCATAAAAGGAGAGACAGAGCAGAGAAAGGGAGCTTTCTCCCCAACCACAATGCATGTGTGAGTGAGTGATGAGAGGAAGCAAGCAAGCTGAAAAGCCTGAATAAAAAGTATTCGTATAAATATCAACTCTTGCCTGCCATGCTTCTGTGCTCCACCCACATCCGGAAGTGTTACAGTGGTGCCGAAACCCGGGAGCACAGAAGAGAACCACTCCATGGAGTCCCCGCCATTTGAAGAGCTCATCCTTGCCCTCACTACCGCCCAGCAGAACCAGCATCAAGTGCTGATCACCCTCCAAAAGGAGCAGGAGCAATGCTTCGAAGCCTTGATGCTGGCCCAGCAGGAAGATCACCAGGCGTTCCGGCACCGGCTCACATCAGCAGGGGCGTCAACCACTGCTGCCGCCACCCTCACAAAGATGGGACCGCAGGACGATCCGGAAGTGTTCCTCGCTCTTTTCAAGCAAGCAGCTGAGGCGTGGGGGTGGCCGCAGGAGCAGCGCGTGGCGCACCTTCTCCTGCTCCTGACTGGCGAGGCACAGCTCGCAGCACAGCAGTTACCTGCTGACAGCCGGCTGGTCTACGCGGACCTAACGAAAGCCATCCTGCAGCGGCTCGGCCGCTCCCCGGAGCAACATCACCAGCGCTTCCGGGCGCTGGCATTGGAGGAAGTCGGCCAGCCGTTTGCATTCGGCCAGCAACTCTGGGACACCTGCCAGTGGTGGCTGAGGGCGGAAAACCGTGACGCCGACGAGATCATCGATCTGGTGGCACTAGAGCAGTTTATCTTCTGACTTCCGGAAGGAATGGCGGAATGGGTCCAGTGTCTTTACCCAGCATCGCTGGAGCGAGCCATCGAGCTGGCGGAGGACCATCTGGAGGCAGCTCCGACGGCAAGCAGACGAGGTGTCTCCCCTCGCTTCTCTTCTCTCTCTCTTTTCTCCCCCTGTCTCTCGCCCCCTCCCCACCCCGTTCCCCTGCCACGGAGGCGGCGGCTGGCTCCTCCCCAGCCGGCCCGTCACACCCGTGGTGTCCTCCCCTCTCCCTCTCCTGTGTCTGTGTTGTCTCCCTCTCAGGTGAATGACACCCATAGCACCAGTGCAGAGGGAAAGCCTGGGCCGGTGTGCTGGCGCGGCGGGGAATCGGAGCATCTCCAAGGTCAGAGCTCCTGAAGGGAGGTGGGTGCTGTAATCCAGATCCCCGATGCGCCAGAAACCGCCCCCGATTGGGCCGGAACGTATCACATACCAGTGAGTATTCAAGGGGCTACATATCACGCTTTGGTGGATTCCGGTTGTAATCAGACCTCAATTCACCAACGCCTGGTGCAAGGTGAGGCATTGGGGGGAGCACAAGCGGTGAAAGTGTTGTGTGTACATGGAGATGTTCACCATTACCCTCTAGTGTCTGTCCAAATTCTATTCCGGGGCCAAATGCATAGAATAAAGGCGGTGGTTAGTCCCCGTCTCACCCACTCATTGATTTTGGGTACTGATTGGCCGGGATTTAAAAACCTAATGGAATATTTAAAACACAGTGGGTCCTGCACTAATAGGTCATGGGAAGATCCCGGTGTGGTGTTGACTGGAGAAGCTGTCGCAGAGCTGTCTACGTCAACACCACATCAGAGTGAGGAGCAGCCTGCTCCTCCTCCCTCTCTCGGGGATTCCCTTGGGGATTTCCTGTTAGAGCAGTCGCGAGACGAGACTCTGCGGCATGTGTTTGACCAAGTGAGAGTAATCGATGGTCAAACTCTTCAGCCAAGCGCAGTACCGACCTTCCCCTATTTTGCCATTATTAAAGATAGATTGTACCGAGTGACGCAGGACACTCAAACCAAGGAACAAATAATCCAGTTGTTAATCCCAAAGAGCCTTAGGGAACTCGTGTTCCATACGGCTCACTTTAATCCCATGGCTGGACACTTGGGGCAAGATAAAACACTAGCCCGAATAATGGCTCGGTTCTATTGGCCAGGGATTCGCGGGGATGTCTGTTGGTGGTGTGCGGCATGCCGTGAATGCCAATTAGTAAATCCCGAGGCCACTCCAAAAGTGCCTTTGTGCCATCTTCCTCTAATCGAGACCCCATTTGAGCGAATTGGGATGGATCTCGTCGGGCCATTAGATCAGTCAGCATGGGGATATCGCTTTATTTTAGCTCTAGTGGACTATGCAACGCAATATCCGGAAGCAGTGCCTCTCCGCAATATCTCAGCATGCAGTATTGCGGAAGCGCTCTTCCGCTTTATCTCCCGGGTCGGGATTCTGAAAGAAATCCTGACAGACCAAGGCACTTCGTTTATGTCATGCACACTGCACGAGCTGTATGGGTTACTGGGGATTTAAATCTATCCGCACCAGTGTCTATCACCCACAAACGGATGGCTTAGTAGAGCGATTTAACCAGACACTCAAAAACATAATCCGTAAACTCGTAAGTGAAGATGCGCGTAATTGGGATAAGTTACTCGAGCCCCTGTTGTTCGCAGTATGAGAGGTCCCGCAAGCCTCCACAGGGTTTTCTCTCTTCGAATTATTATATGGGCGTAAGCCACGTGGCATTCTGGACATGCTACGGGAAAATTGGGAGGAGGGACCTTCACCAAGTAAAAATTAAATTCAGTATGTTCTTGACCTGCACGCAAAACTCCACACCCTCACACACCTAACCCAGGAGAATTTACGGCAGGCACAAGAATGTCAAAGCCAGCTGTATGACAGGGGCACACGCCTTAGAGAGTTCATGCCGGGAGACAAAGTGCTCGTATTATTGCCCACGTCAAGTTCTAAATTAATCGCCAAGTGGCAAGGGCCCTTTGAGGTCACACGGTGAGTCGGGGACATCGACTATGAGGTGAAGCGAACGGATAGGGGTGGGGCACTGCAAATCTACCACCTCAACCTTTTAAAACGCTGGAATGAGGGGGTCCCCGTGGCATTGGCATCGGTAGTCCCAGAGAAGACGGAGCTGGGGCCGGAGGTAAAAAAGAATATCTCGGACCACTCTGGTCCCTTGTGGAGACCACCTCTCACTGGCCCAACTCATGGAGGTAGCCAAGTTGCAGAAGGAATTTTCCAATGTGTTCTCACCCTTTCCTGGTCGTACCCACCTCATAGAACACCACATCGAAACAACCCTGGGGGTGGTAGTGCATAGCCGCCCTTACCGCTTGCCCGAACACAAGAAAAAGGTGGTTCAGGATGAACTCAAGGCCATGCTCGAAATGGGCATAGTCGAGGAGTCCCACAGTGACTGGAGCAGCCCAGTGGTCCTGGTTCCCAAGACTGATGGGTCGGTCCGGTTCTGTGTGAACTATAGAAAGGTCAGCGCGGTGTCTAAATTTGATGCATACCCAATGCCTCGCATTGATGAGTTGTTTGATCGGTTAAGCGCTGCTCACTTTTATTCGACACTGGATCTAACAAAGGGATACTGGCAGATCCCCTTGACTCCTCTATCCCGAGAGAAAACGGCCTTTTCCACACCGTTTGGATTACACCAATTTGTCACGCTCCCTTTTGGGTTGTTTGGGGTGCCCGCTATGTTCCAGCGGCTTATGGACAGGGTCCTCCGCCCTCACGCTGCCTACGAGGCCGCCTATCTAGACGACATTGTAATCTACAGTAATGATTGGCCGCGGCACTTGGAACACCTGAGGGCTGTTCTAAAGTCGCTGAGGTGAGCGGGCCTCACAGCTAACCCAAAAAAGTGTGCGATTGGGCAGGTGGAAGTACGGTATCTGGGGTTCCACTTGGGCCATGGGCAGGTGCGTCCCCAAATTAACAAGACCGCAGTGATTGCGGCCTGCCCGAGGCCCAAGACCAAAAAGGAGATGAGACGGTTCTTGGGGCTGGCTGGCTATTATCGTAGGTTTCTACCTAATTATTCGGACGTCACCAGCCCACTAACCGATCTCACTAAAAAGGGGGCTCCAGATCCGGTCCAGTGGACGGAGCAGTGCCAACAGGCCTTCTCTGAGGTAAAAGCTGCACTGTGTGGGGGGGCCACTTTTACACTCCCCTGACTTTTCTCTCCCCTTTATTTTGCAGACCGATGCATCAGACAGAGGGCTGGGGGCCGTTTTGTCCCAGGAGGTGGAGGGCGAGGAACGCCCCGTGCTGTGCATCAGCTGGAAACTCTCGATGCGTGAAAGCAGGTACAGCACAATTGAGAAGGAGTGTCTCGCCATCAAGTGGGCGGTCCTCTGATACTACCTGCTGGGGCACCCTTTCACTCTCTGTTTGGACCACGTGCCCCTCCAGTGGCTCCACCGCATGAAGGATGCCAATGCGCAGATCACCCGTTGGTATCTTGCCCCTCCAGCCATTTAAGTTCAAGGTGATCCACAGGCCAGGGGCGCAGATGGTGGTGGCGGACTTCCTGTCCCGTCGGGGGGAGTCAGCTTCAGGCTGGACAGCTCCCCGGCCTGAGTCGGGTGGTGGGGGTATGTGGCAGCGGGGGCATGGCCAAGCAGCAGTCTGTGAATGGAGGGCGGGGTCGGGGAAGGTAAGTGGCTAAGTCATTCCACCTGCTGTCAATTAATGTGTGTGTGTGTCTCTGTTTGTTACAGGGACGGAGCATAAAAGGAGAGAGAGAGCAGAGAAAGGGAGCTCTCTCCCCAATCAGAATGCATGTGTATGTGTGTGAGTGATGAGAGGAAGCAAGTAAGCTGAAAAGCCCGAATAAAAAGTATTCATATAAATATCAGCTCTCGCCTGCCGTGCTTCTGTGCTCCACCCACATCAGGAAGTGTTACACTCGTCCAAGCATAACGATGATCATTATGACCAAACAGTTCCATTTTTGTTTAATCAGACCACAGGACATGTCTCCAGGAATTAAGATCTTTGTCCCTATGTGCAGCTGCAAACTGTAATCTGGCTTTTTTATGGTGGTTTTGGAGCAGTGGCTTTCTCCTTGCTGAGTGACCTTTCAGCTCATGTCGGTACAGAACTCGTTTTACTGTGGTTAATGATACACTCTTACCGGTTTCAGCCAGCATCTTTGCAAGGTCTTTTGCTGTTGTTCTGGGGTTCGTTTGCACTTTTCACACCAAAGTACATTCATCTCTGGGACACAGAAGCCATCTCCTTCCTGAGCGGTATGATGGCAGTGTGCTCCCATGGTGTTTATAATGGAGCTCCCAGCAGAGCACCATACCTAAGAAAAAATGGTAAACCCATCGAGTTGATTTTTTGTGGTTTGTCCATGTATGTGTAATAAAGTGTTAGTAATTACCAGTCATACACACCGCCTAGGCGGCACGGTGGTGTAGTGGTTAGCGCTGTCGCCTCACAGCAAGAAGGTCCTGGGTTCAAGCCCCGGGGCTGGCGGGGGCCTTTCTGTGTGGAGTTTGCATGTTCTCCCCGTGTCCGCGTGGGTTTCCTCCGGGTGCTCCGGTTTCCCCCACAGTCCAAAGACATGCAGGTTAGGTTAACTGGTGACTCTAGATTGACCGTAGGTGTGAATGTGAGTGTGAATGGTTGTCTGTGTCTATGTGTCAGCCCTGTGATGACCTGGCGACTTGTCCAGGGTGTACCCCGCCTTTCGCCCGTAGTCAGCTGGGATAGGCTCCAGCTTGCCTGCGACCCTGTAGAAGGATAAAGCGGCTAGAGATAATGAGATGAGATGAGAATGACACACCGCCTAGTGGTCAGAGTTAGTAATTACCTGTCATACACACCGCCTAGTGGCCAGTGTTAGTAATTACCAGTCGTACACACCGCCTAGTGGCCAGTGTTAGTAATTACCAGTCATACACACCGCCTAGTGGCCAGTGTTAGTAATTACCAGTCATACACACTGCCTAGTGGCCAGTGCTAGCCAGTAAAGAAATAAAACAAAAGAGACTGGCTATGATATAAGAAAATTCTACAACCCAGAAACAGATGGGAGCTCCGCTTTTAGGCAGTGCCTAAATCTATATATTACTTGCGTATTATTGTTTGAACAGATGAACGTAGGACCTTCAGGCATCTGGAAATTGTACCCAAGGATGAGCCAGACTTGTGAAGAAACTGCCACAATTCTATTCCTGATGTCTTGGTTGATTTCTTTTGATTTTCCCTTAAAGAGACCCTTGTGTTTGAAGGTGTGCGTTAAAATACATCCACAAGTGCAGGTGTGCTTCCAATTAACTCAAATGATGTCAAAGCCTATCAGAAGCTTCTAACGCCAAAACTTCATCATGTGGAATGCTCCAAGGTGTCTAAAGTCACAGTCAACTTAGTGTAGAAAGTAATTAAAAATTCTCTAAAAATTCTCTCTCTGATTATTCTGACATTTAAAAAAAAATTGGGAATTCTAACTGACAAACAGGAAAAGTTTCCTCAATTTTACTGTCAGACATGGAGGAAAAATGTTTGTCTTTTTCTAAACGGTGTGTTTTATATATATATATATATATATATATATATATATATATATATATATATAGTGCTGTTATTAATCTGAGTATAATAATCTCATCATCTCTAACCGCTTTATCCTGTTCTACAGGGTCGCAGGCAAGCTGGAGCCTATCCCAGCTGACTACAGGCAAAAGGCAGGGTACACCCTGGACAAGTCGCCAGGTCATCACAGGGCTGACACATAGACACAGACAACCATTCACTTTAAAGTCACCAGTTAACCTAACCTGCAGGTCTTTGGGGGAAACCAGAGCGCCCGGAGGAAACTCACGCGGACACAGGGAGAACATGCAAACTCCGCACAGAAAGGCCCTCGCCGGCCATGGGGCTCGAACCCGGACCTTCTTGCTGTGAGGCGACAGCGCTAACCACTACACCACCATGCCACCTGAGTATAATAATAGATCTCATCTCATCTCATCATCTCTAGACGCTTTATCCTGTTCTACAGGGTCACAGGCAAGCTGGAGCCTATCCCAGCTGACTACGGGCGAAAGGCGGGGTACACCCTGGACAAGTCGCCAGGTCATCACAGAGTATAATAATAATGTTTCTTATTTTTGAACATGCACAGTATATTCTTATCTTATAAACATATATCTTAAAGAAGACTTACAGTAGAAAACAGTGGAAAATAGAAAAATACAGAAGAAAGCTGTTCCTGAACATTTGCCATTTTCCTTTTTAGCACTTTCAGCTGTCAGGTCTTAATTCTGCTTTATTTATTATGTTTATTTTCTTATTATGTTCTTTTCTATCTTCTTGTTCTTTACATTTTTCTGCTTAACTTGTATAGTATATCAATTAATATATTTATTGTTATTGTATATTTTTATTTAGATAGTCATCTTGTGTGTGTCTGCTTATCTATCTATCTATCTATCTATCTATCTATCTATCTATCTATCTATCTATCTATCTATCTATCTATCGAAGAAGAAGCCTTTATTTGTCACATGCACACTCAAGCACAGTGAAATTCATCCTCTGCATTTAACCCATCTGAAGCAATGAACACACACACACACACATACATACCCAGAGCAGTAGGCAGCCATACTACAGTGCCTGGGGAGCAGTTAGGGGTTAGGTACCTGGCTCAAGGCCACCCCATGTTAACCTAACTGCATGTCTTTGAACTGTGGGGGAAACCGGAGCAAACCCACGCAGAACATGCAAACTCCACACAGAAAGGCCCCCATCCGACACTGGGCTTGAACCCAGAACCTTCTTGCTGTGAGGCGACAGTGCTAACCACTACACCACCGTGCCACCCTTGGTGGGCATATCATCTCATCTCATCTCATTATCTCTAGCCGCTTTATCCTGTTCTACAGGGTCGCAGGCAAGCTGGAGCCTATCCCAGCTGACTACGGGCGAAAGGCGGGGTACACCCTGGACAAGTCGCCAGGTCATCACAGGGCTGACACATAGACACAGACAACCATTCACACTCACATTCACACCTACGGTCAATTTAGAGCCACCAGTTAACCTAACCTGCATGTCTTTGGACTGTGGGGGAAACCGGAGCACCCGGAGGAAACCCACGCGGACACGGGGAGAACATGCAAACTCCACACAGAAAGGCCCCCGTCAGCCACTGGGCTTGAACCCAGAACCTTCTTGCTGTGAGGCGACAGCGCTAACCACTACACCACCGTGCCGCCTGGGCATATCATGAATGATTAAAATAAAGATCCAAAAAAAAAAATCTAAATTCTCTTTCTGATATTATCTGTTACTCTGATAATCCAGATGATGGCACTGTTGAATCCATCCATCCATCCATTATCTGTAGCAGCTTATCCTGTATAGGGTTACAGGCAAGCTGGAGCCTATCCCAGCTGACTATGGGCAAGAGACAGGGTACACCCTGGACAAGTCGCCAGGTTATCACAGGGCTAACACATAGAGACATACAACCATTCACACTCAATTTAGAGCCACTAATTAGCCTAACCTGCATGTCTTTGGACTGTGGAGGAAACCCACACAGAACATGCAAACTCCACACAGAAAAGCTCTCACCAGCTACTGGGCTCGAACCCAGGACCTTCTTGATGTGAGGTGACAGTACTAACCACTTCACCACCATGCCGCCTTTGGTAGATATATCATGAATGATTAAAATAAAGAGCCCCCCCCCCCAAAAAAAATCTAAATTCTCTCTCTCTCTGATATTATCTGTTACTCTGATAATCCAGATGATGGCGCTGTTGAATAACTCATTCATTTCATTATCCTCCATGCAAAGGGGTTTTTTTTTATTCACAAAGAGAAATTTGCTAAATCCCTACCTAAGTTCTCATCTTTTCTCCAAGAACTGAATTCACTACTTAAATCACTCAGTTTATTCAACAACAACAACGAGACTAAGAAGCTCGTGAAACATGATGGATTTTTTTCCCACATGAATCCTCTGAATAAATATGTTAATATTTGTAGCCTATATACAGTAGGCAATGTGTACTCCTGCTTCATTTTTTTAAAATATCCTTTTAATATTTCTCGTATACATTTCTGTCTTTACTTTATCCCTAAATGTGTGCTATTGTTCCCCTGAATGTTTGTGTTTTAACCTTTAATATGGAGAATCCTAGTGTTTACATGAACACAGTGATCTTGAATCCAATTATAGACGGATTATTGGGGTTCATGTAAACATGGTTTATAGGCTCCATTTTGTCAAGCTCTAATATTTCATTCATTCATTTATTCATTAGTGCACTGGTCTGGATTTAGGGTATATGTTCATGTGTTGATGTATTCATAGCAGGCATATACACAGCGCCCTCCACAATTATTGGCACCCCTCATTAAGATATGTTCTTAGGCTTCTAATAAATTCTTTTTTTTTTTAATAATATAGGACAACAATGCAAAAAAAGAGAAAAATCCAACCTTTGATTCAAGTGGATTTATTCAGTGGGAAAAAAAAATCCCACATTAAGAAATAATTCTTTTACATGAAATCATGTGTGCCACAATTATTGCCACCCCTGATGTTAATACTTTGTACAACTCCCTTTTGTCAACAAGACAGCACTTAATATTCTCCTATAACATTTCACAAGATGGGAGAATACAGAGAGAGGGCTCTTCGACCATTCCTCTTTGCACAATCTCTCTAAATCATCCAGAGTCCTGGGTCCTCTCCTATCACTCTCCTCTTCAGCTCACCCCACAGGTTTTCAATTGGGTTGAAGTCTGGGAACTGAGATGGCCATGGGAGGAGCTTGATTTTGTGTCTGGTGAACCATTTTTGTGTCGATTTGGCCACATGTTTAGGGTCATTATCTTGCTGAAAGACCCAGTGATGACCCATCTTCAGCTTTCAGGCAGAGGCCACCAGATTTTGATTTAAAATGTCCTGGTATTTCAAAGAGTTCATGATGCCATGCACCCTAACAAGGTTCCCGGGGCCTTTGGAAGAGAAACAGGCCCACAGCATCACCGATCCTCCCCCATACTTCACAGTGGGCATGAGATGCTTTTCCGCATACTCATCTTTTGTGATGTATTAGAGTGTTTGTTGCCAAAAAGCTCTATCTACTATGAAAAGTATGTGCATAACAGTCTGTGGGGTGCAATTGTGGAATGGTCTGGATAATGAACTCAAAAATAGCACCAACATAAAACTGTTTAAAAACTTATATAAAAACATGTTAATAAAAATATATGAGAATGAGGACAGGCAGACTATATAGGCGATGATGAAATTGAGAGTAAGTCTGTGACTGGTCTTCTTGTATTTTGTGTATAATTATAGGTATGTGTATATGTAAGTACTGTATAGATGTATTGTATGTGTGTATATATGCATAACATAAGTATCTGTATATATGATTTGATTTGGTCGATATTATACCATGTCGGTATGTCTTGGTATGTTGGTATGTTTTCTTTTTGTTTGTTGCTTTTGTTTTCTTTTGTATATATAGTTTATTATGGCGGAAAGTGACATTTGGTGGTATAGAGGGTTAGGATTGGATAAGTTATTTACTTCTTCCTAATCCTTTCCGAACATTATTATGTTACTGCCTTGTGGCTACGCTATTCTGTTTGTTTATTACAATGTTTTGATGATTGCATTTTTTATTTACAATTTTTTTTATATCTTTCTTCTTTATTGCTCAGAATAAAGTAATCAATCAATCTCTCTCTCTTCATATATATATATATATATATATCATCTCATTATCTCTAGCTGCTTTATCCTGTTCTACAGGGTCGCAGGCAAGCTGGAGCCTATCCCAGCTGACTACGGGCAAAAGGCGGGGTACACCCTGGACAAGTCGCCAGGTCATCACAGGGCTGACACATAGACACAGACAACCACTCACACCTACGGTCAATTTAGAGTCCCCAGTTAACCTAACCTGCATGTCTTTGGACTGTGGGGGAAACCGGAGCACCCGGAGGAAACCCACGGGGAGAACATGCAAACTCCGCACAGAAAGGCCCTCGCCGGCCATGGGGCTCGAACCCGGACCTTCTTGCTGTGAGGCGACAGCGCTAACCACTACACCACCGTGCCGCCCATATATATATATATATATATATATATATATATATATATATATATCTCCACACAGTAGCTCAGATATGGAAGTATGAGTGCATTATACAGAGTATGTAGTGATTTATAGTCCAGAATGTGTCTTGATTTCCCCAAAATTGCAGTAATCTTTGCTATTTTTGCTTTAACATGATTAATATGTGGTTTCCAGCAGATTTTATGATCAACAATCACACCCAGACAGAGAGAGAGAGAGAGAGAGAGAGAGAGAGAGCTGTATTTGGAACAATACGAAGTTCATTAGAAATAAGCTTACAGCCTATAAATAATAGCATAGGGAACAGATTAAATGCATTAGAAATAAGTATATAAATAGGCTGAGTGTGTGAAAGCAGTTCTGGTGCGTGTGTGTGTGTGTGTGTGTGTGTCAGGCGGAAGCCGAAAATACTGCAGCTATAACTTCATGCGTCACGTGACTTATAAGAAAGTAAGTGATGGGGTTTACAATAATAAGTGCTCAGCTTGGCAAAAGCATGCATCATGTTTCGGTGATGAATGAAAACATCGCAGTTTCGTCATCTTCCCCATCAGCTCTAAACTCGAAATCCTCAGCACTGTGTGTAGTTTCTCCTCCATGTCTCTCCACAGATCTCCAGACTCCTGGGATGATGCACCTTACCGAAGAAGTGAGGTATGATCTCCTCTGTTCATCATGAGATAATGTTAGTATCCAGGGTTGCATATATTATGAGCTTTGAGCTTTACAGGTCCTTCCATGAACATAATATTTTATACTTATGAAAGTTGGGGGAAATCATACAGCCTCTATTTAACAAAAGTGTTCAGTGTTAGAGCTGATATACTGTAAGTAGCCTGGAGTTACAATAAAATATTATACATCACACACACATCCTTAGGTATCCGGTTATTTAGCACAAAAGTCTTTTAGTACAAATCCAAAGTCTTTCAGCACAAGTTCTAAAGTCTCTTAGCACAATTCTATGTTCTTTAGCACAACTCTGGATTATGGTCACAATAATCGAAAAAAAAATACTCATCTTGATATAGGAAGGGGTTTATTATGATTGTTTAGGGACTGGAAGATGGAATTTCTGAGCATTTTTTAACAGATTTGCTCTCCTAGTCAATGCCAAACCAGCTTCACTGGGAGACCAAATTTTAAACCAAGTTACACTACCGTTCAAAAGTTTGGGGTCACTTTGAAATGCCCTTATTTTTGAAAGAAAAGCACCGTTCTTTTCAATGAAGATCGCTTTAAACTAATCAGAAATACACTCTATACATTGCTAATGTGGTAAATGACTATTCTAGCTGCAAATGTCTGGTTTTTGGTGCAATATCTCCATAGGTGTATAGAGGCCCATTTCCAGCAACTCTCACTCCAGTGTTCTAATGGTACAATGTGTTTGCTCATTGCCTCAGAAGGCTAATGGATGATTAGAAAACCCTTGTACAATCATGTTAGCACAGCTGAAAACAGTTTAGCTCTTTAGAGAAGCTATAAAACTGACCTTCCTTTGAGCAGATTGAGTTTCTGGAGCATCACATTTGTGGGGTCGATTAAATGCTCAAAATGGCCAGAAAAACGTCTCGACTATATTTTCTATTCATTTTACAACTTATGGTGGGAAATAAAAGTGTGACTTTTCATGGAAAACACACAATTGTCTGGGTGACCCCAAACTTTTGAACGGTAGTGTATGTCTTATCGTTTGGTTCAATCAGTTGCAATTAATTAACCAAGTACCATGTAAGTATATATTTAACAAGGAAAACAAAGATCTATGTTATAAGATATACACACAAGATCATGTTGGTTAAGAAAAACAAAACTAAAATTTGGTTACTGAGATGGCTGATGTCAGAATCCGATGTCATTACTGTGTAACTTTGAGTGTCTTTGACATAACATTTGTGCTTGGTAATTGCTCTTGATAGCTGTGTAGTCACTGTAGTGTGTTTGTCTGTATGGTGATTGGTGAACCATTTTGCATCACAGAATATGCCGCAGCGGTGCAGCCGCATGGACTCTGGGGCCTGTGATTGTATTGCCCAGACCAGTTGGTCTCCTAGTGGAAAATCCTTAAAAAATGATCTGGCTGCGCCTGTTAAGGATCAGTTGTCGATCCCTGAAACGTGGACTGAAAATCTGATTCTTTGGTGTCTTTGGATATTTGTAGTTAAACCGTAACAAACCTTGAATTGTCGGCACCTTCATAGAAAACTTCAGTCACTTCTGATCATACTGTCAATAATTACGCATTGGCTAAATTAATTAACCCGAGGATTACGTCTCTTGCCTTGCTTGACAACATGTGCTTTGCTGACTAAGAGCGGAATCTATTCCTAAAAACTTACTCAAGTTATGAAAAGTCCATTTGATATCACATATTACTGTTTTCGTATGTATTTGAGTAATAAAGCTACAAAGTCTTTCACCGAAAGAAGACCAGTTTCAAAGAAACTTCTACTAAAGTATCCTAGAATGAATGGCAATTCAATAAAATGTTCAGGAATGACAAAACAACCAAAATTAATATAGCAATTGTTTATAATACGGCAATCATGAAGCAAGAAGATGATGAAGAAGAAGAGATTACGCTAAGATGTAAGGGTTGTTTGATCATCAAGACAAGTCTTGAAGCTGTAGCTAGTTTACAGGGAAATTCACTTTGTTACAGCATGTTTATATTTGATTTCAGTATTTCAGTATATTTGTTCAATGCTATCAACCGCTTTAAAAAAAACGTTATTGAACATCTTTAAACATGATCAGTAAGTATTCCTAATAAAGATGAAGTGTTCTTGGATCTTGTGCTAAAGAACTTTGAGTTGTACTAATAGACTTTAGAACTTGTGCTAAAAGACTTTGGATTTGTGCTAAATAACTGTAAACCATTCCTTACGCATACTGTATAATGTGTATACTAATACATCCGCGGTATACTAATACATCATATGTACATGTAAGATAACATATATACAGTGTTAAAATATTATAATATATAAGAGGTGTATTATTGAGATGAATGATTTTTTTTTTTGGTGGTGTAGTGGTTTGCACTGTTGCCTCACAGTAAAAAGGATCTGGGATTGAGCCCAGTGGCTGGCAGGGGCCTTTCTGTACGGAGTTTGCATGTTGTTTGCGTGGGTTTCCCCCACAGTCCAAAGACATGCAGTTAGGTTAACTGGCTACTCTAAATTATCCATGTGTGTGAATGGTTGTTTCCCAAGCCCAGGAATGGGAGGGTTGTCGGATGCCAGTGTAAAACTATGCTCCAATTAATATGACATGTGGATCAATAGGGCCCACATGGACCCCGACCGGGCAACATTGCTGGACAAGGAAGAAGAAGATGATTTCTGAAATACACTACCGTTCAAAAGTTTGGGGTCACCCAGACAATTTTGTGTTTTCCATGAAAAGTCACACTTTTATTTACCACCATAAGTTGTAAAATGAATAGAAAATATAGTCGAGACATTTTTCTGGCCATTTTGAGCATTTAATCGACCCCACAAATGTGATGCTCTGGAAACTCAATCTGCTCAAAGGAAGGTCAGTTTTATAGCTTCTCTAAAGAGCTAAACTGTTTTCAGCTGTGCTAACATGATTGTACAAGGGTTTTCTAATCATCCATTAGCCTTCTGAGGCAATGAGCAAACACATTGTACCATTAGAACACTGGAGTGAGAGTTGCTGGAAATGGGCCTCTATACACCTACCGTATGGAGATATTGCACCAAAAACCAGACATTTGCAGCTAGAATAGTCATTTACCACATTAGCAATGTATAGAGTGTATTTCTCATCTCATCTCATTATCTGTAGCCGCTTTATCCTGTTCTACAGGGTCGCAGGCAAGCTGGAGCCTATCCCAGCTGACTACGGGCGAAAGGCGGGGTACACCCTGGACAAGTCGCCAGGTCATCACAGGGCTGACACATAGACACAGACAACCATTCACACTCACGGTCAATTTAGAGTCACCAGTTAACCTAACCTGCATGTCTTTGGGGGAAACTGGAGCACCCGGAGGAAACCCACGCGGACACGGGGAGGACATGCAAACTCCACACAGAAAGGCCCTCGCCGGCCACGGGGCTCGAACCCAGACCTTCTTGCTGTGAGGCGACAGCACTAACCACTACACCACTGTGCCGCCCTAGAGTGTATTTCTGATTAGTTTAAAGTGATCTTCATTGAAAAGAACAGTGCTTTTCTTTCAAAAATAAGGAAATTTCAAAGTGACCCCAAACTTTTGAACGGTAGTGTATATCCACTCCATGCATAATCAATATCGCCTGGTGATTTTTTAAAATTAGTATTAATTTATGCTCCTGAACAATAATATCACATAGCTACACTTTCCTTGGTACACGGTTTTATTTTATGCATGCATGTCGTATCATTTATCACATGCTGTACACACTGGACATGGTGTTTCAGAATTACTGAATAAATGCTATGATACAGAGTGGGGATGATGACGAGAGAAGGCTTAAGAGAAGAGAGAAGAACCGCGTGGCTGCACAGAGGAGCCGCAAACGCCAGACCCAGAGAGCTGATGAGCTTCATGAGGTGCGTTCAGAAAGACACGTCCTGGGTTTGTCCTGAGTAACATGCTCATGAGATGCACGTTGTGCTTGTTGTTTAGCTCGAAGGTGCAGAGTGATGAAGTTTTTAGTTGTAGAATAGTTCAGATTAGGGTTTAAGCAGAAGGAGCTCGTCTTGTCTTTGTGACAGTAGCAGTGATGAAAGTAGCGGAAAAAATCGAAAATCTGGGTTAAAGATGGAGTCAGAGTAAATCTGTTACTGTACCTGCGAAAGACGTTTGTTTACCTTCAAATCAGTCCAATCATCAGTACAAACCAGACGCCATATTGATTAATTAGTGTGGTCATTTCATGGATATGATTCCAACTGGATAAAAATGCGTCATTTGTTATAATTTTACATATTGTCATTTACAGGAATTACAGATTTTTTGCTTTATTTATTTTTTAATTTTTTTACCGATGCATATGTAAAATGTCTTTTCTGGTTAAATGCATTGCATGGATATGAATGAAAGTGTATCCAACCAGGCTTATGAGTGCTTGGAGCAGCAAAACAGTTTGCTGAAGAAGGAGGTTCAGCTGCTCCTTGAGGAACAGAGATGCCTGACAGAGGCTCTCAAATTACATGAGCCTCTGTGTCCCGTCCTAACAACCAACGTACCCCCAACCCCAAGAACCACTGAAGGAGTTCCGCCCTGAGTTCATATTGAAACCAGACAATAGGTATAATTTCCTGGCTTCCTTATATGGATGGACATATTGTCACCTCTGATCAACGTTGTTAAATACATTTATGTTTTAATAAATATTGTACAGTTTTCCTGTTGATCAACCCTTTCAGATATTCTTTCTTTCTTTTTATTTAATGACTTGGTCATCATATTAAAACTGATTGAGTATCTGATCACAGGGTCAATGGTACTCTCCGACAGAGTTGTTTACTTTTCTATGAATGTCAAAACAGTGTTTAGGAGCCATGACACATCGTAATTTGATTTCATTTTGACCTGGAAGGAAATTGTGCCAACTTGATATACTTAAACATGTGAAAAGAAGATTATATTTTGGTTCTAGTAGACCACTTAACCACTAAATGTGTTTGGTACACCACTCTGCAGTTTGGAGGAGTGCCATGAGACTGAACACTTCTGCTTTAGACGACATCCTGCTTTACCAAAAATACCCTTTTAGGTTTCAGGATTTCATGTTGACTGTGATGCAATGATGACCGGAATTTGTACAGGCATTAGAACATACATTACACATGACTGTTTTCATCTGTAGCTGCTTATTTTGTGTTGGGGCACAGGCAAGCTGGAGCCTATCCCACGCTCCATGTATTACGTGTCACATGTATGTGTTTGTATATGTTTTATGCAAGCTATAGAATGTATTTTACATCCATGTGATGTGATGGATCAACTGACCATAGAGAGAAGCAGCAAAACTACAATAGATATATTTTGTGGAAAAAAAATGTTCAACTTAATAAAAAAAAAATCATGAAAATACAAGAGTCGGATGCAATGTTTACATAACCGGTTAGAAAAAGTGAAACGGTGTACAGGTTGGGATCGAAGTACTGGACATGCTGGGGATGTTTTTACAATAATCTATATTTGGGAGGAGTCCTGTTCATGGTGTATCACTTCTCTAAAGCTAGGCAGTTCTACACATTCACAGTATGATCTGGAGACACTTCATTGTTTCTCTTCCAGTTTTCTCTTCTCATTTGAAAAGTCCATGAACTGGATACAGTTCAGGGTACTTTCATTTCCACGAATAGCAAATCGTAGAAGGTAAACGCAGACTACACTTAGAGCTGTACATATAAAACTCATTTCCACTGAAACCATGATAATAATCATGTCAACATACCAGTCTACTGAAGAAATACACCACGATGCAAAGCAGAGCTATGAAATTACAGTTGCAACCAGAAGCTTACATACAGTTTAGAAAAAGACAAACTTTTTTTCTCCATGTCTGACAGTAAAATTGAGGAAACTTTTCCTGTTTTAGGTCAGTTACTTACTTATTTACTTACTTAGGCCCTTAGCTCTTCCTGGAGCATACGGTAGGCCATCAAAGATTTCCCTCCTCCATCTCGTCCTGTCTTGGGTTAGCCTCTCAAGCGTGTTCCAGGTGTGGCCCCAGCTCTTCATCACAGCTTCAACATCACGCCTCCAGTGTTTTTGGGGTGTCCTCTTTTCTGCTTGCCCCGGAGATTCCATTTTAAAGCTTGCCTTGTAACACTGTCTAGATGTTTCCTCAAGGAGTGGCCAATCCATCTCCATTTACAGTGAATAATTTGTATTTGAATGGGTTCCTGACCTGATTGTTCTCAAAGATCTTTGTTTTAGGTCAGTTAAGAGCCCTCAGTTCTTTTTTTTATTTGTAAAATGTCAGAATAATTGGAGAGAGAATTTTTAATTACTTTCATCAAAGTCAGAAGTTTACATACACTAAGTCGACTGTGACTTTAAACAGCTTGGAGCATTCCACATGATGAAGTTTTGGCGTTAGAAGCTTCTGATAGGCTTTGACATCATGTGAGTTAATTGGCAGTGCACCTGCACTTGTGGATGTATTTTAATGCACACCATCAAACACAAGGGTCTCTTTAAGGGAAAATAAAAAGAAATCAATCAAGACATTAGGAATAGAATTGTGGCAGATTCTTCACAAGTCTGGTTCATCCTTGGGTACAATTTCCAGATGCCTGAAGGTCCCATGTTCATTTGTTCAAACAATAATACGCAAGTATAAACACCATGGGAGCACACAGCCATCATACCGCTCAGGAAGGAGGTGGCTTCTGTGTCCCAGAGATGAACATACTTTGGTGCAAAATCTGCAAATGAACCCCAGAACAACAGCAAAAGACCTTGTAAAGATGCTGACTGAAACCGGTAAGAGAGTATCATTAACCACAGTAAAACAAGTTCTGTACCGACATGAGCTGAAAGGTCACTCATGCCCCTTTTCCACCAAAGCAGTTCCAGGGCTGGTTTGGGGCCAGTGCTTAGTTTGGAACCAGGTTTTCTGTTTCCAGTGACAAAGAACTGGCTCTGGGGCCAGAAAAACTGGTTCCAGGGTAGCACCAACTCTTTGCTGGGCCAGAGGAAAGAACCGCTTATGTCAGCGGGGGGGGGCGGAGTTGTTAAGACCAACAACAATAGCAAGACCGTGAAACGTTAGCTCATAACAACGTTATCCCATAACAAAGGCTAACATAACCATCTCACATTCAGTGTAAGAGTCAAAACGTTATTAGGTTATTACCTGTCTCTTAGAACGTAATTGCCGTCCACTCAAAACCTGTCGATCAACACAAGCATATTGGATCTGATCCCAATGAAGCACCGTGAAGCCAGAAGCAGCAGCTGTACAAACGCGAAGTCATTTATTATTGTTGTTGTTGTTGTTGCTGCTTCTTCTTCTTCTCCGTGTTGTTGTTGCTTCGATGTTCACGTCAAGGTTTATGCAAACGCAGCGATGTAACTGACGTATACAGCGACATAACTGATGTATACAGCGACGTAATGACGTGGCTCCCCTTAGCACCCCGAGCTATGGAAAAGCAAACTGGTTCTCAGCTGGCTCGCAAGTTGAACGAGTTGTGAACCAGCACCAGCACTGGCCCCAAACCAGCCCTGGAACTGATTTGGTGGAAAACGGGTATCAGCGAAGAGAAAGCCACTGCTCCAAAACCACCATAAAAAAAGCCAGATTACAGTTTGTAGCTGCATATAGGGGCAAAGATCTTAATTCCTGGAGACATGTCCTGTGGTCTGATGAAACAAAAATGGAACTGTTTGGTCATAATGGTCATCGTTATGGTTGGAGGAGAAAGGGGGAAGCTTGCAAGCCTCAGAACACCATCCCAACCGTTAAGTATGGCGGGGCAGCATCATGTTGTGGGGCTGCTTTGCTGCAGGAGGGACTGGTGCACTTCACAAAATAGACGGCGTCATGAGGAAAGAAAATGATGTGGATATATTGAAGCAACATTTCAAGACATCAGCCTCAATCAACCTCAATCCTATCGAAAATTTGTAGGTGGCACTGAACAAGAAGGCCCACAAATTTGACTCGACTCCACCACTTCTGTCAGGAGGAACGGGCCAAAATTCCAGCAAGATATTGTGAGAAACTTGTTGAAAGCCACCCAAAACGCTTGATCCAAGTTAAACAGTTCAAAGGCAATTCTACCAAATACTAACCAAGTGTATGTAAATGTCTGAGTTTGATGAAAGTAATTAAAAATTCTCTAAAAAATTCTCTCTCTGATTATTCTGACATTTTACAAATAAAAAATTGGGAATCCTAACTGACCTAAAACAGGAAAAGTTTCCTCAATTTTACTGTCAGACATGGAGGAAAAAAGTTTGTGTCTTTTTCTAAACTGTATGTAAACTTCCGGTTGTAACTATCTATTAAATTGTATTTAGCATACTCAGAGATTTGCATACTGGTATTATGCCATCTCCAAAGACATGACACAACATCACAGGACACTTGGATCAAGGTGGAAGAATGTGCAAACTGTATGAAATAAGTTACAAAAAGTAAGTGTGCAGAAAAAGAAATACCGGTACAGTGCCCTCCATGATTATTGGCACGCCTTGTAAAGATTAGTAAAAAGGGCTCGGGAAAAAAATCCAACCTTTAAGTGAAAAAAATGTATTTAAAGTAAAACAAATCCCTCATCCTTAATTATTTTCAACAAAAAACACGTGCCACTATTATTGACACCCCTGCATTTAATACTTTGTACAACCTCCTTTTGTCAGTAAAACAGCACTGAGTGTTCTCCTGTAACATTTTATAAGGTTGGAGATACAGAGCAGGGCATCTGAGACTGTTCCTCTTTACACAATCTCTCCAGCTCATCCAGGGTCCTCTGCCCTCTCTTGTGCACTCACCTCTTCAGCTCAGCCCACAGGTTTTCAATGGGGTTCAGGTCAAGGGACTGAGACAGCCAGGGCAGAAGCTTGATTCTGTGTTCAGCGAACCATTTTTGTGTTGATTTGGACATATTACTTCAGATCATTGTCCTGCTGGAAGATCCAGTAATGACCCAGTTTTAGTTTCCTGGCAGAGGCAGACAGATTCTGATTTAAAATGTCTGGGTATTTTATGGAGTCCATGATGCCATGTACTCTAACAAGGTTTCCAGGACCTTTGGAGGAAAATCAGCCCCAAAACATCACAGAACGTCCACCATATTTTACAGTTGGGATTGGGTTCTTTTCATTATAGCCATCCTGCTTTTTACACCAAACTCACCTTGAGTGTTTATTTATTGCCAAAAAGTTCCATTTTTGGTACCTCTGACCAGAAACCATTATTCCAGTCAAAATTATAGTAGCGTTTCGCAAACTTCAGGCTCCTACGTTTGTGGTTAACTGACAGAAAAGGCTTTTTTTCTGGAACCTTCCAAATAATCTGTTGGCATGGACGTGGTATCTGATGGTGGTTTTGGAGACTTGGAAACCCCAATATTTTACTTTTTCATGTAATTCACCAGCGCTGATCCTTGGGGATTTTTTTTTGTGTGCCTCTCTTACCCTCCTCCTCACTGTATGTGGGGGGAAAATAAACTCTGTTCCTCTTCCAGGCAAGTTTGTCACAGTTCCAGTTGGTGTCCACTTTTTGATTATTGTCCTAACAGTAGAAATGGACATTTTCAGATGAGTAACTTTTTTTTATAACCATTCCCTGACTTATGAAGGTCAACACACTTCTCCCTCATTTGGTTTGTGTTCTCTTATCTTTCCCATGTTGATGGATGACTAAGGGAATTTGGTCTTTGTGTCACCTCAGATTTGTCCCCCAGTTAATCAGGAAGTCATAGATTACAGCTTGAAAGTTCCTACACACTCCAATCAACTCAAAAATCCATCCATCCATCCATTATCTGTAGCCACTTATCCTGTTCTACAGAGTGGCAGGTAGACTGGAGCCTACTGTATCCCAGTTGACTATGGGTGAGAGGCGGGGTACACCCTGGACAAGTCGCCAGGTCATTACAGGGCTTCAAGTCAAAAATGTACAATTTAAATGGAAAACATGCTTCAGTTACTACATTGTGTTCACTGTCATTTCCAGGGGTGCCAATAATAGTGGCACGCGTTTTTGTTGAAAATAATAATTTCTTGATTATATGAGGGATTTGTTTTTCTCTGAATAAATGTATTTGAATTAAAGGTGGGCGGCACGGTGGTGTAGTGGTTAGCGCTGTCGCCTCACAGCAAGAAGGTCCGGGTTCGAGCCCCATAGCCGGCGAGGGCCTTTCTGTGTGGAGTTTGCATGTTGTCCACGTGGGTTTCCTCCGGGTGCTCCGGTTTCCCCCACAGTCCAAAGACATGCAGGTTAGGTTAACTGGTGACTCTAAATTGACCATAGGTGTGAATGGTTGTCTGTGTCTATGCGTCAGCCCTGTGATGACCTGGCGACTTGTCCAGGGTGTACCCCGCCTTTCGCCCGTAGTCAGCTGGGATAGGCTCCAGCTTGCCTGTGACCCTGTAGAACAGGATAAAGCGGCTAGAGATAATGAGATGAGATGAGATGAATTAAAAGTTGGATTTTTCTCATTTTTTCAGTGTGAGATGAAGCTACTTCACCAAAAGGTGGATTTTTTCTAACCCTTTTTACTCATCTTTACGGGGGGGGATAATCATGGAGGGCACTGTATGTGCAAACTGTGCAAACTATGAAAGTAATTCTGAGTGCAAACAGTATTAGGGGAATTGGAGAAAGGGGGACTAGTGTCATTGTGTCATTGTGAGATGCTTACTGTTCATGTAGCACTCTGTGGATGGGAGAAGACTGAACAGTCCATGTTTGAGGTGAGAAATGTCCCTGCTGATGATACTCACCAACCATATTCAGCGCTTTTTAACAAGAGACATAGCAATATTACAGAAAGCTGAATATAGATATACATAAATGTATCCCTAATGTGCAAACCAGAGTCGACTGTGGGATGGAAAAACTTGAGACGACATGAAGAAGAAACCTTGAGAGGAACGGGAACCCACATCCTCATCTGGGTGACATCAGATAGTCAGAAAATAAATCATTTCTCTTCTATAACTGTATAGTGTAGTCAAACAGTGCTACACAGCAAAATCCCCAGTGTTGAATTAACACCCAGAGTGTTGATTTAACACCCTACTGTGTTTATATGTGTCCAACACAGTAGGGTGTTAAATCAACACTCTGGGTGTTAATTCAACACTGGGGATTTTGCTGTGTAGGTGTTTGTGCCATAGGCAGACGTTTGTGGTGGATGGAGGGTGACTGAGCACCAATGATGTGTTGAGAGTTGTGTTTTCAACACCTGCTAGTCTTGCAAAAGTATTCATCCCTCTCGGTGTTTGTCCTGTTTTGTTGCATTACAACATGGAATTAAAATGGATTTTTGGAGGGTGAGCACCATTTGATTTACACAACATGCCGACCACTTTAAAGGTGCATTTTCTTTTTCATTTGAAACCCCTAAATAAGAGCTGGTCCAACCAATTCACTTCATAAGTCACATAATTAGTTGATTAAGATCTACCTGTGTGAAAAGTGTCACATGATGTCTGTATAAATCAACCTGTTCTGGAAGGACCCTGACTCTGCAACACTACTAAGCAAGCAACATGAGAACCAAGGAGCCTCCAAACAGGTCAGAGACAAAGTTGTGGAGAAGTATAGATCAGGGTTGGGTTATAAAAAAAAAATCCCAA
Organism: Neoarius graeffei; assembly: GCF_027579695.1. Lineage (NCBI taxonomy): Eukaryota > Metazoa > Chordata > Actinopteri > Siluriformes > Ariidae > Neoarius > Neoarius graeffei. The sequence goes on along the minus strand of NC_083570.1, from coordinate 39,843,569 downwards.
ACTTTGAATATCCCAGGGAGCACCATTAAATTCATCATAGCAAAACGGAAAGAATATGGCACCACTACAAACCTGACAAGAGAAGGCCACCCACCAAAACTCACAGACCGGGCAAGGAGGGCATTAATCAGAGATGCAACAAAGACACCAAAGATAACACTGAAGGAGCTGCAAAGATCCACAGCAGAGATGGGAATATCTGTCCATAGGACCACTTTAAGCCATACACTCCACAGAGTGGGGCTTTATGGAAGAGTGGCCAGAAAAAAGTCATTGCTTAAGAAAACACATTTGGAGTTTGCCCAACAGCATGTGGCAGACTCCTCAAACACATGAAAGAAGATTCTCTGGTCAAATGAGACTAAAATTGATCTTTTTGGCCATCATGGGAAATGCCATGTGTGGTGCAAACCCAACACCCTGAGAACACCATTCCTACAGTGAAGCATGGTGGTGGCAGCATCATGCTGTGGGGATATTTTTCATCTGCAGGGACAGGAAAGCTGGTCTGGACTGAAGGAAAGATGGATGGCACTAAGTACAGGGCAATTCTGGAGGAAAACCTGTTGAGTCAGCCAGAGGTTTGAGACTGGGACGAAGGTTCTCGTTCCAGCAGGACAATGACCCTAAACATACTGCTAAAGCTACACTGGAGTGGTTTAAAGGGAAACATTTAAATGTCTTGGAATGGCCTAGTCAAAACCCAGACCTCAATCCAATTGAGAATCTGTGGCATAAACTGAAGATTGCTGTACACCAATGCAACCCATCTAACTTGAAGGAGTTGGAGCAGTTTTGCCTTGAGGAATGGGCAAAAGTCCCAGGGGCTAGATGTGCTCAGCTAACAGAGACTTAACCCAAGAGACTTGCAGCTGTAATTGCAGCTAAAGGTGGCTCTACAAAGTATTGACTTTTTTTTGGAATACCTATGCATACTCCAGATTTCTGTTTTTTCATCTTAATTATTGTTTGTGTCACAATAAAACAACAATTTTCACCTTTAAAGTGGTCGGTATGTTGTGTAAATTAAATGGTGCTAACGCCCCAAAAATCCATTTTAATTCCAGCTTGTAATGCAACAAAACAGGACAAACACAAAGGGGGATGAATACTTTTGCAAGACACTGTACCACAGTGAGATTCGGTCCGTTCCTTTTGTCTTTTAACTGATTTTGTAAATGTGCAATGGAAAGCACATAATAACAATCATTCCATGAATCACCAGATGGCGATGTCACTCCACAGTTCAACAACCCTATTTTACCAACAACTTGTGGCAATGATCTTCCATGTCCATCCTTAATTATCCCCAGAATCCTTTCATGACTATAAGAAAGAGCAAATGCCACAACAAGCCACTGTGTTATTTATCCCCTCCCAAACGAAGTTTGGCAGGGGATATAGAAACGGGTTCCATCAGTCCGTCCAGCTGTCCGTCCAGTCACGTTTTTGTTTCCGGGCTATATCTTTAAAACTACTGAAGATATCTACATGAAACTTTGTATATCTATCAAGCAACATGTGAACTGGTGCCTTTTGCTATTTTGGATTTTTGAAAAAAAAAGTATTTTTAAAATTTTTACATAAAAATAGATTTTGACTTGGTTTCTAAGAGCAATGTTTGTTTCCAGAGCATATATCCAAAACTATTCATGATAAGGATTTGACACTTGGTATACATGTTAACAAGGTGATGTGGATGTGCCTTTTCATACTAAGAAATTTAATCTCATCTCAGCTCATCTCATTATCTCTAGCCGCTTTATCCTGTTCTACAGGGTCGCAGGCAAGCTGGAGCCTATCCCAGCTGACTACGAGCGAAAGGCGGGGTACACCCTGGACAAGTCGCCAGGTCATCACAGACTAAGAAATTTGAGAAATTAAAATTTTTCATGTTTTTATGGAAACAGTTTCAGACTTAGTCTCTCAGGTTAGTCTGAGGGGTAGGTTTTGTTTCCGGAGCAGAACTTGAAAACTATGAGTGGTATGGTCTTGAAAGTTGGTATATGTGTTGACTAAGTAATGTTTATGTGCCTTTTAATCCTAAGAAATGTGAGAAATTTAAATTTTTAGCTCACCTGGACCAAAGGTCCGGTGGGCTTATGCCATGGGCTGCTGAGGTCAGTGTAAAGAGGTAGGAGAACTTGAAAAATGTGACAAATAATATCTTGAAACGGTATATAGTTGGTATATAGGGTGCAGGATATAGATGACTGTCTTTTTGTTCCTAATTGCTTCCTGTCATGACATGATGTAATTCATGCAAATTCTGAGAGGTGCATTTTGAAAATACTTAGCTGGAATATCAGTGTTTCCTGCTTCCTGTCTGGTAAGTTCATGGTGATATTTACCAATGTTTGCCCATACATGTCTGGAAGCCGTTTTGGGACTTTCATAGGAAGTTAAATGGACCATTAAGGTTTTAAATGAGCTTGAACACTTCCTGTAGTTCTTCCATTCATTGTCCTGAGGAGGACTTTGTCTGGACTGGTTTTCCAGCAATCGGAAAACACTATGTAGCCTGCAAAGTTTCAAGGAGAAAACGTGAAACTCTGCGCATGCAGCTACATGAAATCAAACCTTGTAAATCTGGAGAAGTAAGACGTCAATGCAACCTACTCTGTAGCGCCATATTTAATTCATTAACTTGCTTTAGTTGCCAGACACATTTAATCCAGAATAATAATTAATAATGCAATATCCAGTCCAAGTATACAATCTAAAATCAGTGATATGCGGATCACGCTATCCATTCACACCTGGGCTGGAACCACAATAATCATCCCAATGATCAGATTGCCACAGTAACATAAAGGACTTCTATCCTTTATAACATTAAAAATAGTTCCACTTCAAATCAAACAAGGAAAGAATTACACTGACAGAAACTAGCATTCTGTGAACCTGTTAGCTAGTGATAAAGTTGAGAAAGGAAAATATTCAGTATACAGTGTCAAAGAAAACGTACAGTCAGTAATCACTGAATCATATCACCAGGCTTGCAGTACTCAAGTCCAGGTCTCTGACTCAAGTCCAACTCGTGTCCTAATTTTAAGGACTCGTGACTTGACTTGGACTTGAGCACTGATGACTCGGACTCTTGCACTAACTGCATTCGGACTCGTAAATTGGAGTCAAGGACTCAGATTTTTTTTTCTTTATTTTTTGTAACATGCCATAATAATTTGGCATGAGATATTTATATTTACATTAATTTTTGTACTAATTGCATGCAAGAGTGTCACACCTGCGTGCCTTGGCGTGTGCATCAGATAGACTCTCGGGTGCGCTCCGGACAGTGCATGCACCAAGCGGACTCTCACACACCCGCCATAAACAACTCGCACCTGCACAGGATTAAGGCGCAATCAGCGCACCTATATAAAAACTGTGAAAACGCACTTACTTTGTGAAGTATTGAGCTGCGTTGCTGACACATTACTGAGCCTTATTTCCTTGTTTGGTTTCCTAATCCCTGATTTTCTGTTTCTCGTCTTTGATTCTGCCGAGTCTACGATAGGCTGTTTGTGCCTCGCGCGACATATTGCCTGTTTTACGATTTTGCCTACCATTCTGGATTGTTTACCTGTCTTTACTTGTATGAATAAACCTTCTGCACTTACATCCGTCTCCCAACCATCTCTGACAGAATACTTCGCACTCCCTGACAAAGAGAAGCACATTCACCTGTTCATACACCATGTTCAGGAACAAACTAATGTTAATGACGCTAAAACAGCTACAGTCAAATGGTGCAGTTGGAGTCTTGGACTCAGACTCGACTCAGATCAATAGTGGACTCGACTCGAAATTTTTAAAAATGACTTGGACTTGACTTGGACTTGAACACTGGGGACTCGAGACTGGACTCGGACTTGAGGTTTAGTGACTCAACTACAACACTGCATATCACACACTATATATTACAGTTTACAAGTGGAATCAGAGAACACAGAGGATAGAAGAGAGAGGACAAGATGATGGTGATGTGGAGGTGAGTGAGTGAGTGAGTGAGCGAGTAAACAGGCTAATCCAATAATTTTACAACAAAGGAGCCAAAATTCTTGTTCAGAGGCCAAATAAATACCTTTAGATTCAAAGAGCTCCGTAAGTGATAATCTCATCTCATTATCTCTAGCCGCTTTATCCTTCTACAGGGTCGCAGGCAAGCTGGAGCCTATCCCAGCTGACTACGGGCGAAAGGCGGGGTACACCCTGGACAAGTCGCCAGGTCATCACAGGGCTGACACATAGACACAGACAACCATTCACACTCACATTCACACCTACGCTCAATTTAGAGTCACCAGTTAACCTAACCTGCATGTCTTTGGACAGTGGGGGGAAAACCGGAGCACCCGGAGGAAACCCACACGGACACGGGGAGAACATGCAAACTCCACACAGAAAGGCCCTCGCCGGCCCCGGGGCTTGAACCCAGGACCTTCTTGCTGTGAGGCAACAGCGCTAACCACTACACCACCGTGCCGCCGTAAGTGATAATGATAACTTTTATTTAAGGCTGTGATGAAAGCACATCCAAACTTCTTCTTCTTCTTCATTCAGATGCAGTTTGCTTGGACACAACTGAAGTGAAATTGATCATTGATAATTGAGTATAGACTACAGGTTGGTCTATTCTATTGTAGGTCAGGGTTACTGCAAGGTTCCTGTCTTTCAGAAGTGGGAAGAAAAGTGAAGAACCATGAAGAAGCCCACACAAACACAGGAAGAACATGTGAAACTCTGTCAAGATAGTAACCTAGCTGAGGATCCAACTGAGGAGTCTGGAGCTGTATCATAAAACTTAAAGACCCTGAATAATTCCCTGGCCAAAAGTAAATGTGGTAAATTTAACAGGTAGAACTCCATCCATTATCTGTAGCCGCTTATCCTGTCCTACAGGGTCGCAGGCAAACTGGAGCCTATCCCAGCTGACTATGGGTGAGAGGCAGGGTACACCCTGGACAAGTCACCAGGTCATCACAGGGCTGACACATAGACACAGACAACCACTCACGCTCATATTCACACCTACGGTCAATTTAGAGCCACCAATTAGCCTAACCTGCATGCCTTTGGACTGTGGGGGAAACCGGAGCACCCCCATGCGGACAGCATGCAAACTCCACACAGAAAGGCCCTCGCTGGCCGCTGGGCTCGAACCCAGGACCTTCTTGCTGTGAGGTGACAGTGCTAACCACTACACCACCGTGCCACCCCACAGGTAGAACTATTAATAAATATTAATTTATCACAACTTTTTTCATTATTTTTTTTCAACAGGGGCTTCCAAACTTTTCGTCTCGGATGATAGATGGAGAAAAAACTGCAGTCATGGGTCTCAGACTGGCTGTAATAATAATAACATTTATTATGACTAATACCAATACTAATACTAAAACCCTTGTAGGAGGGTTTTAAGCACTTTATGCTTGGCAGAGTTGTGTAAATAAAGCTTTAACTCACAAACGAATTATTATAACAGAAGTAGTGACATTCCTGTGACTGAAGAACTTGATTTATTGCATTCGGCAATGATTATTAGAGTTCACTTGTCCTGTGACTTATTAGCTAATTCTTTTACCCAAATACTCTTCTTATTATAGCTGTCTCCAATGTGCCAGATGGTTGTTAGCATTTTACCTTTTCTCCTCTTGGGAACTGAAGAGTCATGTTATAGAACCAGAAATACACAACAATCAAGAACACCTATAACATCCTGTTTTATTTGAACCTAACACCGTTAGCATGTCTAACTTCAAGGTGGTTCATCCAAAGCGGTTCTTACCTGGTTTCTCTGAGTGATGAAAACATATCTATATGATTCATTATGTAAAGCCAGTTCAGAGCTTTATATAGGTTGCATTTACAGTGTTGGGTTTAGTGCAAAACTAGCCCACGGCATCCAAGGTTTTGTTTTAAAGCAAATAATCACCATTAAATCCAATCAATGTCTGCAAACAAAAGCGAACGTGTAAGTGAGAACAGTGTACCTATGATGTACAGAAACATTTCCTATACATCGATCAGCCAGAACATTATGACCACTGACAGGTGAAGTGAAAAACATTGATTATCTCATTACAGTGGCACCTGTCAAGGGGTGGGATATATTAGGCAGCAAGAGAACAGTCAGTTCTTGAAACTGATGTGTTGGAAGCAGGAAAAATGGGCAAGCGTAAGGATCTGAGTGACTTTGACAAATTGTGATGGCTAGATGACTGGGTCTGAGCATCTCAAAACTGGTACATCTTGTTGGGTATTTCCGGTATGCAGTGGTTGGTACCGACCAAAAGTGGTCCAAGGAAGAAACATTTCCTATATGAACCAGTAACAGGGTCATAGGTGTCAAAGGCTCCTTGATTCACATGGGGCATGAAGGCTATGCCATATGGTCCAATCCCACAGAAGAGCTACTGTAGCACAAACTGCTGGAAATTTTAATGCTGGCTCAAACAGAAAGGTGTCAGCATGAACCTTTTCAGCAGTTTGTGCTACAGTGGGATTGGCAGAGGTGGACAGTAACAAAGTACATTTACTTGAGTACTGTACTTAAGTACACTTTTTGAGTATCTGTATTTTACTTGAGTATTTTTTTTAACTTATGACTTTAACTTCACTACATTTGAAAGGCAAATATCGTACTTTTCACTCCACTACATTTCTATCAAGGTCCTCGTTACTCGTTACTATGATGCGGCTTTGAAAGCAGATGTTTTTTCTTTTCTTTCCTAAAACGTGACTGGTTTTTTCGCAGGTGACACTGAGACAGCCTATCAGTAATCACTAGGGTCACATCACGTCCATAGACTGGATAAAATCAAGTTCAGTGATTTCTCCGCAGCATTATTTGAACACGATCAGTTGATGGCAGAATGGAAGGAGGCGGCTCTTCTGGCGAATGCACGCACTCATGGCCCATGAACCCATGTTTCAGTTTTCTGAAAGGATTAAAGATTCGTTTCATTTTAAATGTTTGCCTTGTTTGCCGAAAACAGACCATATCACAGCCTTCAAAAACTCGCTGTCCAACCTGCGGAAGCATACTGAGGTACAGTATGTAAACGTTTTATTCCAAGAGAAAGCTTGCAGTGAAGTTGTCAGTGCTTTTAGAGCTACCAATAACGTTGCAGTAGCTATGCAGTCTGGTTAGTCAAATGACTGTCTATGGATTTACCCACCAAGTTGCCGTAGCCTTGTCCACAGCTAACGTTAACACATACCGTAGCTAGTTAACTTGGACACTGTTAATTAGCATGTAAAAACGGAGTTACGCTAACATGAATAACGCTAACTTATGTGAAGTCCTTTCAGAAATATGTTTTAGCATAATCTTGCCAAATAAACAGAATGTAGAAATCTTTCTTTCCTAGTAATGTTAGCTACCCAATATGATTTCGAGTTTGAAAAGAGTTTGCTAGCATGTCAGGTGGAGTTTCACTGACTAGCTAGCTTAATGTTAAACCACCATGATGGCACGGCATGCGTTCATTTTGTAAATCCAGTGAATCCAGTCGCTTGCTTTAGAGACATTAGGTTTTGTAAGCGTTGTGGCAATAATACAACAATGCATTGACACAAAATGTACTTTTAATACTTAAGTGTTTTTAAAAGCAAGTACTTTAGTATTTTAAGTAAAAATTTGACTGGACAACTTTCACTTGTATCGGAGTAACATTTGACCAGTGGGATCTGTACTTTGACTTAAGTAATGAAGTTGGGTACTTTGTCCATCTCTGGGGATTGGACCTTCGTGCCCTATGCGAATCAATGAGCCTTCCTTGGACCACTTTTGTTAGGTATTAACCACTGCATACCGGGAAAACCCCACAAGATGTGCCATTTTGGAGACAATCTGGCCTTTGTCAAAGTCGCTCAGATCCTTTCACTTGCCCATTTTTCCTGCTTCCAATGCATCAACTTCAAGAACTCTTGCTGCCTAATATATCCCACCCCTCAACAGGTGCCATTCTAATAAGATACTCAATGTTATTCACCTGTCAGTAGGCATAATGGGATAGCTGATCAATGTATGTTATATTATGTTATAACATTAGTTATATTGTAAAGACTGGGGAACAGAAAGGAAGATTATGCTGCTTCCACAGTAAGAGATTGCTGTGTCTTTACACAGGTGACATTACTGGACTAAACCTGGGCTGCCAACTCTCACGCAATGAGCGTGAGACACGCATTTGATTGTCTTCACACGCTCACACGCCATACTTCCGATTTCTCACGCTAGAAAAAAATCTAGTTTATCTATCTGATCTAAGCTACCCATTGCATCGCGCCAACCACTTGCGATCGATCAATTACGGTACGCTTTACGCACGGCTAAACAGGCAGAGAGGTGTTCCCTTCTGTACACACTCCCCTATGGTAGGTGGCGCATTTAATGATGCTGCACTCGCCGGAAGTTGGATAATTGCCTACCGTCAATTTAGAGGAAGAGGAGAGAGAAGAAGGTATCCAAGTTGAAGATGGGTGTCTCAGACAGGTTTGTACATATGCACGCCAATGTGTGGTGTTACTGGCGTAATTATGAACTTATATAAAGTTTCTTAATCGTTTTAGCCTATAAGTGTTGTGAGAATATTTAATGCCATATCAAGAGCTGTGTACTAGGCATGCTAAATCATTATAGGCCTACTGCCGTGCCACAGCCTCTATCTTCCCCAACAAGCAGCACGGGAGAGCACCTCCTTAGCACATGTTTATTAAGGCGCATTTTTAGTTTGTTTACTGTATGTTATCATACTTTATGACTTTATTTGAAGCCATACTGGAAATGTTGCAAAATAAAGCAAGTAAGAGATAATATTACAAATGTAAGAAGAGCCATTAGCCACCATACCAGTGGTGGCTGGTAGTCTTTCAAACAGGGGAGGCTGGTCGGTTACAATATTTCCAGATTTTAAAAGAAAAAAGAAAAAAACATCAATTTTGCCCATACTCTTGCCTCTGATCTGGCTGATTGTTGGCAGGGTCACAAACTGTGAAATAACAGGTTCTTTTGGCCCATTAGCCTACTGTCCAATATACATGATGGTGGTGTTGGGGGGGAGGGGTATATTTTAACATTTTATATTTTAAAATTGTGGCATGTTGTTTAAAAATTGATCATTATTGAAAGCAGCTCTTTGTCAGGAACCTCAGCAGTAACAGCAGAGTGTTCCGGAAAGCACTGACCTTGGGGAGCCAAACATAGAGCTGGGTGCCACACATTTCATTCAATGACACTTTCCCTATATTTTACTTATTTTGACTGAGAAATGTTTTATTGGCAATTTTGATAACCCTTCACTTTTAATCCAGGTCTGTAGTGTGAAATGTTCTCGGCTGTGTTTTTGTTTAAAAATGTTTTCCAAATTGTAGCTGTATTTAATTTATATCCAGATAAATATATATTCCAATATAATATACTCAGCATTAACATTTTAAATAGATTCTATATTTTTGGTCCGTCCATGACATATTACTAAAGTAGCCTATTTACTGTTGTTGATGTGGGTCACTTGCTGTTAGCCAATTCACTTTCTCGTACCAGGAGAGCTGAAAGGAATGAGTATTATTCCCTACCTTTTTCACCAAGTCAATTTGAGGCGTTGGCCTACCCTGCTCTTTAATTTTAATTTTTTCCTCGAAAGGAAGACTGGCAAATGGCTTCGCCAAAATTAAATCAGCAATGCTTGGCATCCATGCGCAGCTTTCTTGCTAGCTGACTAGCCCCCTCAAGTTCAAGTTCAGTCACTCAAATAAACGAAATTTCTGGAACTAAGATAGCAAACTTGACAACACTATATTTACACTTTATTTACAATGAAAATATATACAAACTAAAAAAGCTGGTAGAAACCGTATGTAATGAATGAAATTGAAATGTAAGCTGATCTCTTACAATACACCACAGCACTCGCGAATCCGCATGGGACTGAACTGAAATTCACCGCTGCCTGTCTATAGTTGAAACGAGCTGTCAATCAAAGAAAATATCCAGCCGCTTTCACCAATCACCAGTCTCCTCGTGGAACCTGCCATGTCCCTCCCATGTGAGGCTCGGAGTCCGTGGGAGGGCATTTTCGCAGTATTTGTCCAATAACCATCTTGCATTTTGAGATTGACAAGCGCATAGCTCCCAAATGCCGTTGAAGTCCACTGAGGCTGGGAGTCCGTGGGAATCCGTGGGCGGGCATTTTTGCAGTATTTGTCCAATAATCGTCTTGCATTTTGATATTGAAAGCGCAGAGCTCCCAAAGCCATTGAAGTGCACTGAGGCTGGGCTGCATTGCGCTGTCACGAGGGGGAAACAGTGTTGCCAGATTGGGTGGTTTTAAGTGCATTTTGGCAGGTTTTGAACATATTTTGGGCTGGTAAACATCAGCAGTATCTGGCAACATTAGGCGAACTGGGGAAAGTTATAAGGGAATGATTTCGCACTGTAGTTGGGTTGAGCACATATATTTCTATGATTCTGGATCTGAAATAGCAATGTTATAAGGTCGGCTATAACTAAGCCTAGCGCAATTCATCCTACACAATGTTCGTCATTTTTAGAGGAGGCTGAGCCTCCCTCGTTGTCTTAGAGCAATCGCCTGTGCACCATACCTATTGTTTATTTACAGGGTATTTATTTTTAATTATTTATGATGTATGTAATTGCTCAGTTAAAGTAAATAAAGCATGGTCACCTGTAATATCAAAGAACTTGAACTTGTGAATAATTTAAAAAAAAGACAGAGAACAATATACTGAGGAGACAGGGTTTCAAAGAGGGCAAGACAGGTAGAGAATATTTGTCAGATAACAGGCCCTGACAAATGCTCTATTACTAATAAGAAACATAGATAAGTAATAAATTAATAAGAAATATATTAATATAACTTATTTAAGTATGACCAAAATTTTTAAGCCCAACTTTGTGTGGACATTCCCACCTATGGCCAAGGTTCAGCTTTTTGTGTTTCAATACTGTTCAAACTTAATAATTTTAATGTTTCTTGTAGCACATGCACATTTTGCTTACTGTTTAAGCATTTTATTTGTTCTTTTGCTGTTGATATTTTTCCCCATGCCAATCTTCTGCTGAATCCAGTGGTGGGGAAAGCCCTTAAATGCATAATGAATAGTCAGTGAGGGACAATCTTATTTTTGCAACAGTTATTAAAAACTTAACATTTAGTTTCAATTCAGAAGGTGTTTAGGCTTAGCTGATGAAATATTTTCAAACATGAACTTGCCTTTAAATCTGAAACATAGGTCTATAGGGCTACAGGAACATTGGCAGTCATCTGTAGTTTTCTAGTGTGGGGGCTTTTACCAAAACTTGGTGCTTTTGTTGGCCACAAGCTGAAGGCCTGGCAAGTCAGGGTGTGTAAGAATGTAGGTATGGCACAGCAGGCCACTCCAAAAATCCACCAGAATGCAGGAACATCTACTAAATCCAAAATCTCAACACCCCCCTCCCCTTCATTGGCCATCTCCAGCTGGACGACCCACAAACAAAACACCAGAATGCAGGGGGACAAGTGAATATCAAACTGAATACAAAATCCCCACTTACTGCGTGGTGTGCGGAAAAATTTTACCGTCGACCCCCCCCCCAAAAAAAAAATCTGAGACAATAAAGGATAAGATCATCTTCCTTTCCCAGTGCCGGAATCTTTTGGGGGGAGTTTTTTGTTTTTGTTTTTACAGTTTTTAGAATGCAGTTAGGTTGGAAATTTTGCTGACATCTGGCAACCATGATTATAATTTTCACAAGGAAATTAAAAACTGGCAACATGTGCAAGAAATGCTATGCTGTGACTACACACTGGCACTTGTGCATGAAAACACACAGGAGCATAACTGGGACTGGTTGAATTTCTAAGGTTTGGAAATGAAACATTGGATTTATTTCTTTATTTACTGATTTTTATTCATTTTGCCTCATAAAAATGTCCATCCGTTATCCATAACCACTTACCCTATTCAGGGTCGCGGGCAAGCTGGAGCCTATCCCAGCTGACTATGGGTGAGAGGCAGGGTACACCCTGGATAAGTCACCAGGTCATCGCAGGGCTGACACATAGAGACGAACAACCATTCACACTCACATTCACACCTACGGTCAATTTAGCCCATGTTTACATTAGACCGTATCAGCGGATCATCAGATTAACGTTTTTAAAACGATTAGTGTGCACACAGCAACACCAATACACGATTTGCGTGCACACAGCAACACCAATACACGGATACGCTCGGCTCCGCAGGCATCCTGCGCTCCAAATCACTCCGCCCTGAACAGCGAGTGCCCTCTGGAGGGTGCGCACTCCGGCCTTGCGCAGCTCACAGAGCACGCGAGTGAAGTGAACAAGCCACAATTCGGGACTGAGCCGCTGTGTGTGTGATCCCAGCGCATATCACTTACCACTTGCAAGTAGAAGGATGGCAAGCCTAAAGACAATCATAACTACACAATGGGCAGTATTTGCATCAGTATTTGCAGTATTTTCATACTTTTATACTCTTTAATGAAAGGTGATACAAGGCGGAAGTCCGCGCCGTTTTTCAGCAGTCGCGTCACATGACCAATGCCAGCGAATCAGGAAGGTGGATGTCACAGTGACGTTGTCCAATGAGATGCCAGCTAGAGCTCAGCACAGCGTATCCGCGTATTCTGAATGTTTACACAGCACCGGAGCTGACACGATCTGGATTGAATACGTGGACGCTGGCGGATTCCCGTTTCCCGGCGTTTCCAGGCGGTTTAATGTAAACGGACAGTGCATCCGCGAAGAAAACGAGACAGATACGGTCTAATGTAAACGTAGCCTTAGAGTCACCAGTTAACCTAACCTGCAGGTCTTTGGGAGAAACCCATGCAAACACAGGGAGAACATGTAAACCCCACACAGAAAGGCCCCTGTTAGCCACTGGGCTTGAACCCAGAACCTTCTTGCTGCAACGCGACAGTGCTAACCACTACACCACCTCATAAAAATGTCCCTTTGTGAAGTTTGAGCCATTGCATTGTCAGCCCAGCAAGCAGGAAGTGAAGACATTTTTTCCTAACACTTTTACACACTGACACAAAACTATGTTCGGTAACATGACTGTGTTAACAAACCATCTGTGAGGTCAACTGCAACTTGGGAGGGCTACTGAAAAAACCCCAGAAAATGAGAAAACAACAGCTTGATTTGTTGCCATCAAATTGAGTACATCTATTCAGAGTAAAGGACCATGTCCATATCCTCCAGTAAGTTCTCTAAATTTAGATCAAGGGGACATGATAATTCACAAATGAGTAAAATAATTCATGATTCTTTTTTCTGTTGGCAGGAAGTTGGCCATTTTGAGCTTTTTGTCAATTTTCTTCTCTTACAAATTTTGTCCAGTCATCACAAATGTTGGATAACAGCATTGTGATACCAACTTGAACTCAACATATTTCTTCTACTTCTTCTACACAGGATGATTCATCCATAATGAGTCAATGAATTTGATGGTGAAGTCACCAAAGAGAAGTGACATTATTTCTCAGCAATGACTGAAATCTGCAACTTGGAAGTGCCACTGTGTAACATGTCATCAATGGCTTGACGTTTTGCCTTTAAATATACAGTAGTATATTTACTTGGGAACAAGTACTGATCGTCCTAGTGGCTTCCAGGTTTCCTCTGATGGTAAAGACTAGAGGCCAGAAATCACTTGCCTCATTTTGCCTACTCCAACATTTCTTGGTCATAACCACTTCCTGTTTGTTGTTTCCCACATTAGTTTATTTGATGCCCCAATATAGCTGAATGAACCCTAAATGGCCGTGATTTGTGGGCTTATCTTTGGGTAGATGTTCACAGTAGGAGATGGAGGAACTCACACACACACACACACACACACACACAGGATATCACGGAATTAGTTGTGAATTTTGCATGTGTGCTCTTACAAAATAGTTTTTTACACTATTACGTTACATCAGCTTTTATGGTGCAACATGTGGCACTACTAACGCAGTTACATTACCATATTGCACAAGTATGCATTTAAACATTTCCTGACACACCAACACTACCGATTTGTGCGGTAAACTACCGGTTTTTAACTTCTGTCAACGCCTACCGCTTTTGCATAATGTCAACGTTTTTTAGATTTCTCAGGAAAAAAAAAACCCACACTAAGTTCTGAACATGCTTTGCCGGTGGTTCGTGCGTTATTTTGGCATCACGAATACCGGAAATGCGCAAGACCAACCATTTATTCGTTCGGTGCCGTTTGCTCACTTCTCTGTTTCCAGTTTCGTTGGCAGTGTGCATGTGGTGTGTTTGTGATAAAATTGCTTAGATTCTAGCAGGGCAATTTCTCAGAGACAACAAGGGAAGCCGAGCTTCCCCTAAAATTCTCTCCCCAAACTGCGGCGTCTACGACGTTGAATTCTCATTAAAACAATAACTTGCATAACATAATATATGCCCAAGATTGTATTTATGTTCATAACTATCCTGTAACTTATTTGAGTGATGTCTGATGAACTTGCAGTTCGCTACGAGAATCACCTTTGCTGCCAGGCTGTAACCTTTCTTATTTCAATGGGCTCTATGGACTGGCAGCAGTGTTGCCAGATTGGGCGGTTTTAAGTGCATTTTGGCGGGTTTTGAACATATTTTGGGATGAAAAACGTCAGCAGTATCTGGCAACACTGACTGGCAGTCGGGTATCCGTTGCAGTCTACAAGATGGCTCTGAACAGCCAATTTCGGCTAGTTGTTATTGGTTAAAATCAACAAAATCGTCACTTCCAGGGAAGCCGGGCTTCTCTGGGACTAAACGAGACAGTGGGAGGGACAAGAAGCTGGGCTGATAAAGGATTATTGGAGGTAGTGTTTGAAAGACATGAGGAGGGCGGTACTTCGGCGAGGAACACGGAAGTATGATCAGTCAGTCCCTAGCGGATGTCGAGAAAGTGTAGTCGTGTGCCAAAGTGCTGTCTGAATTTCTTTTCATATAAACGGTTCTTCTCATTGATGTCTCTGTACATTACTCTGTAAATAAATGTAAATATTACTCTTTGTGCTCCGTTAACTTTCATCCATTCTATCAGTTTGATCATTCGTGAATTCACTCGTTTATTTCATTTGTAGTTCAATCTGGTTGTAGGCTAGCTTGAGCCTTATTGGGATCTGCAGTGCTGGCTGCTAACAGAAATTGGTGAAGTCTCTGGAAAGCACAACCAGCTGGTATGACAGGGTCACAGACCATTTTCTGGAAAAGGAGCGGAGGGCAGAATTTGTGTATAAATAGTGTTCATGTTCATGAATCTGAAGTGTGTATATTGTTCAGTAATGTTAAGAGAATGGTGGGCTCTGTGTTATAGGTTATACCTGGGTATAATATTCAAGGTTCTGTGTGTTGCATAGCCTACCTGGTTATGAATTTCCAGACTGTGTTGCAGAAGATGTTCAAGGATGTGTTGCACAGCTGGGTGTTGTGTTAAAGACTCTGTGTTGCATATCAGGGTATGATGTTCAAGGCTCTTCGTTGAATAGCCAGTGATTTTTGGATGTTTGATATTTTTGATTAAGGATATGAGGCACTAGCCTGGCAAGCCAGACTATAACATGAAATGTACAAGCAAAAATACTTTCTGCCACTAGGTAGAGTTGTCTAGTTCACTATGCTAATGGGGCACACCTTTCTATGCTTTGATATCCGGCCTACAGGTTTTACGGTGAATGCGTAAACTGGGCTTCCCCTGTTTTAAAAACCAGCAGCCGCCACTGGATTCTAGTAAGGATAAAACGTGGAATATGGCTACACCAGAGAAGAAAAAGTCACAAACTAGATATCAGAATAAGTTTAAGACAAAGTGGACAGATAGTCATCCCTTTATAAAAGCATCACGCAAAGGAGAAAACCATACTTTCTGTGAGCATTGTCGAGTAGATTTCGCAATCTCACATGGCAGATATAATGACCTAACTTGGCATATTGGAACAGAAAAGCATAAAAGTAACTCCAGAGCAGTGAGTAACACATCAAAATTTATGTTCCTACCAAACAGCAAAACTACAGGCGCAACACACGCTGAAGTTTTATTTACGGGATTTTTAATGGAACATAACCTGCCTCTGACTCTGAGTGATCATTTCACAAAATTATTTCCAAAACTGTGTCCAGATAGCAATATTGCGAAACAGTACTCATGTGGTCGTACAAAAACAACACACGTGAGCATGTGTATTGGAGGGGATGCAGAAAGTGATGGACTTTGTTGGCAAGAATAAAATGCTCTTTTCACTTGCAACTGATGGCAGTAGTGATGAAGATGACAAATATTTTCCCATTCTCATTACACACGTGGATGAAAACACTGGGTTGATAACAACATCTTTTATTGATATGCCGGTTATTAACTCTGCAACTGGGGAAAATATAGCTGATGCAATAGTGGATTCTCTGACAAAAGTTGGTTTAAATTTGGAGCAGTGTGTTGCATTTTCATCTGATAATCAGGGGCGGAATTACCATTAGGCAAACCAAGGCGGTTGCCTAGGGCCCCCAAAATTTGGGGGCCCCTAACAGTCACCCCCGTCACGGTAAACACCAAACAATATATATGTAATCTTAATTTGTCTCTGATATTAAGTAGTCAACGATATAAATGGAAAAACACACCAAAATATCATCAGAATATCGAATTCATATGTATATAGTATTTGTCCCGGCAGACCCCCCCCAGTTGTTTTACATTGGACTAGTCCATGATCTGACGACGTAGACAGGTGCACGACGGAAATTCAAACCAAAGCAGAGGGAACTGTAAACAAGATGAAGCGCAGTTATGAGAGTGGTTGCGCTAAACGAAAAAAAAAGGGCACAAAGCAAAAAGAATGCAGCTGCACTTCTGAAACTAACTACATTTTTCAAATCACCTGAGTCTGCTACAGCCTCAACCTCCGCTGTTGAGGAATGTGTTCGTGTGAAGGAGGTCGAAGAGGTGGAAGCTGGGACAGAGGAGACTGTGGTGGATACTGATGACTGTAAAAAAAAAACCTCATACCTCTCTCTTTCTCTATCCCCCTCTCTCTCTCTTTCTCACACACACACACACTCACCCACCCACCTACCTACACTCCATTTAGTGCAGCGGTTAAGGAGAATATTTGGAAGAATTGTTCAAATTGTGATAAAAGTACCAAATTTTGCAGATGCATAGCCAAGACCATTGGTAAGCAGAAAAAGGAGAGCTTCAGCAAAAATTAAAAGATTAAGGGGGTGGATTCAATGTTTTATTTAGGATACTCGGTTTTTAGCAAGAAATATGCATTGTGTGTATTTATTTTGTAACTATCTCTTTTGACAACAACAAAAACAGGGCTAAATGTACTTTGTAAATACTTAAAAAGTGTTGACAATGTAGAAATGACCAATAAAAAATATTTTAAACTTTCAGAAAAAAAGTAACTAAGCACACCAATTATTTAATTGCCATTCAAAAGTTTTATTCAAGGAATTAACAAAGGACATCTTATACACTAGTGAAGCATGTTGGAACATATATAAGCATCATCATTATGAATGCAAAGGACAATATTTATTCTCATAAAGTGGATACTACCACTATTATGTTTCTAGAAAAAGTACATGCCAAGTTTGTAATCAATGAATCATCTTTGACAGTAGTTACAGTAATGATAAATTAGCGGAACACTAGCTTGCATAATGCAGGTATTGTCTCACATTTTACAACCATTACTTTGAATCTAAATGTTAAAGCATGTATTTTTTTTCAGTGCAATGGTAAGAATCATAATAACATAAACAATACAGTATTATTCGCAAAACAGTTAAACACTTACAGTTTAAGATGGCAAGAACAATAACGACATACAAAGGATTGGCAAAACAGTGTAAACACAGTTTAAGAGCTCTAATGCCTTGTATCACATTCTTTCAATGTCTATACTTGAAAAAAAACTACTTACAACTGAATACATCTGTTTATGACTGAATAACATGCATTGAACCATTTTCTATAATTATGCTAAGTCTGTACAGAAAATGGTTCAACCAGCCCTTAAGAATAACATCATATTTGAGATCAAGAAGTATAACAATAAACTGAAACCCTTTAAATCAAAATTTAATGTTTAAGGACAATACTCTAAAGAGTGAAATACATGAAAAAGACATAGGATTGTTACTTTTAAGTTACACAGCTATAAATTGTGCAACAATTGGATGAACAGCCATATATAATGTAGGCCAAATGTTACTGATATGGTATAATTCTTAACTGTTAAGTATTCTGTATATTCAAAGTTTAAATTGTGTACATTTTGAAGTATTTATGCTGCAGAACCACTATTATTTTAGCTAAACATGCTTAAAATCCCTCTAATCAATAGCTGTCTTCCACTTGAAGGGAAAATAGGCCACCAATTTGGCTATATACACAGTGTTAAATGATTTTTATAATATTTAACATATTAACCGATACCCAATATTTAATACTTAATCTACCCCTGAAATAATGCAAATTTCTGGTGAAGCTCTCCCTTAGGCGGCACGGTGGTGTAGTGGTTAGCGCTGTCGCCTCACAGCAAGAAGGTCCTGGGTTTGAGCCCCGGGGCCGGCGAGGGCCTTTCTGTGTGGAGTTTGCATGTTCTCCCTGTGTCCGTGTGGGGGTGCTCCGGTTTCCCCCACAGTCCAAAGACATGCAGGTTAGGTTAACTGGTGACTCTAAATTGACCGTAGGTGTGAATGTGAGTGTGAATGGTTGTCTGTGTCTATGTGTCAGCCCTGTGATGACCTGGCGACTTGTCCAGGGTGTACCCCGCCTTTCGCCCGTAGTCAGCTGGGATAGGCTCCAGCTTGCCTGCGACCCTGTAGAAGGATAAAGCGGCTAGAGATAATGAGATGAGATGAGCTCTCCCTTATGTGGAAGACAAGGGTTCAGGCTGTACTTGGTCCAAGTTTGGTACTTTTATCATAATTTGAACAATTATTCTCTTAACCGCTGCACTAATTATGGAATGGTGATGGAATACATGAACAATGGAATTTTGAAGAGGGCAATTCCATGTAAATGTCAACCTCACCATGCAAAAATAAAGCAACATGTAATACATCAAAACCACTCCCAGAGATATCACCTAGGCCTGTATTTTACAGATTTGAACAAGCTAAACCAGTTTGTAACCAACCTAATATGTCACTGTCAGTCTTTCTTTCTTATAATGTAAAACCCAAGCTAAAATCAACTTTGATCATGTACAATTCTATATTATTGCCACAAGCCACAGAAATGTATGCTAAAATCCACAAAACAGCAAAACAATAGCCATCCTAAATATTATTTAAGAACTTTGATAGTTTTAGCTGATATTTAGAGAGTTTTTCAAAGGGTTATGGTGGTTAAATTGCTGATTTTCTAAACATATGCCATGTCTATTTCAGACGCGTCACATCCATAACGGAATTTCGTCACATCCATAACGCTGACTTTTCCTTCCGAAACTCTGCATGAAATACAAAATATTTTAAACAAAGATTTTTTAATATTCACCTTGGACCCCTCTATCAAATGGATATCTCCATTTCGACATTAGGTTTACAATTTCACAGAGTTTGATAAAAATGTACAGTCACCCAAGAAAAGTGATACTTTTTCTGTCACATCCATAACGCATCTTTTATTGGCATTTTCTGGCATGCCGTAGATGTACTATGGGAATTGTTCTTGTTCTATCACTTCTCCAGTATGGTACAGCCTTAAAATATGCAACACCTGTTTAAATACTGGGAGACAATAAAACATGCACTGGGTCATTTGTTGCCATTTTAAGTTCAAGTGTCACGTCCATAACGCTGGAATTGCTCAAGATTAAGGACATTTCAATAATGTAC
This sequence comes from Neoarius graeffei, assembly GCF_027579695.1. Classification (NCBI taxonomy): domain Eukaryota; kingdom Metazoa; phylum Chordata; class Actinopteri; order Siluriformes; family Ariidae; genus Neoarius; species Neoarius graeffei. The sequence continues at coordinate 39,823,671 of NC_083570.1, read as the reverse complement.
TGGCTGCATCCTTTACAAACTCACAATCCCTCTGTATCTGTCTCTCAACCACTGTATTGCCTGTCACTAAATGGCTCTCTCTCTCACTCTCCCTCCCTCCCTCCCTCCCTCCCTCCCTCTCTCTCACACACACACAAACTCTCTCCCTCTCTCGTACATTTATCTTGGCATCAGTCTTATCCCATTGAAATGTAGAGGTTTCGATAGAGTAATATCCATTTGTGTTGTAGTTCTGATAACAGTAAGATCATTTTGTATCTCTGGTAATGTGTATCTGGTAATATGTATCCATTTGTGTTCTACTTCTGATAAGAATACGATCATTTTATATCTGGTAATATGTATCTGTGGAGTAAAAATAATAATTGGATTTCAGATATCCTTGTTTTATTAAAATATGGAGATTGACTCTTGGCACGGTGGTGTAGTGGTTAGCACAGTCGCCTCACAGCAAGAAGGTTCCGGGTTCGAACCCAGCGGCCGGCGAGGGCCTTTCTGTGTGGAGTTTGCATGTTCTCCCCGTGTCTGCGTGGGTTTCCTCCGGGTGCTCCGGTTTCCCCCACAATCCAAAGACATGCAGTTAGGTTAACATGGGGCAGCCTTGGGCTGAGGTGCCCTTGAGCAAGGTACCGAACCCCTGACTGCTCCCCGGGAGCTCTGGTGTGGCTGCCCACTGCTCTGAGTGTGTGTGCATGTGTTCACTGCTTCAGATGGGTTAAATGCAGAGGATGAATTTCACTGTAAAGTGACGAATAAAGGTTTCTTCTTAAAATTGGCTATCTCTCTCTACTGTCTCTTCTGTTGTTTGTCTTGTCGCTCTCTCTCTTTCTGGTTTGATCTGAGCAATAAACACTGTCAGAATTTTGGCAAATGCTGGCATAATCTCAAACCTGTTTCACTGTGGAGCTTATTTGGGGCACATTGTTAGTGGCAGTTTGCTATCTTTTTTTTCTGAATTTACAGCAAGGAGATATGGCATGTGCCAAGTAGGGATGACCATTATTCTGTATGTGTGTTTCAAGACTGACTTTTGAGGGCCCCATGTCTGTATTTCGCCTAGGGCCCCAAAATGGCTAGAACCGCCCCTGCTGGTTATGACTGGTAAACAACGTGGTGTACTAGGACACTTGCTAAAGAAGAACTCGGATATTTATCTGATGGGTTGTCCATGTCATCTGAGTGCTCTTGCTGCAAAAAATGGAGGAAAGGCTCTGAACGGGTTTGATGCAGAAGATTTCCTCATAGATCTCTACTATCATTTCCAGAAAAAGTGAGTATGACTGTAATTCAAACATTTATTAAAGTTTCCTTTGACAATATTTTTTTGCTAATATTATTTAATATTTATTGATATTTTGAACTGACATGTTCCTTGATAAAATATGTTGTTTACACTTTACTATTTTTTATTTAATATTTATTGCTATTTTGAACTCTGATATATGAAAATAAACACCTGAGGGAATGCAATAGTGTACAATTATTTCCTTTTATATTTTCAGCACGGGCGGCACGGTGGTGCAGTGGTTAGCGCTGTCGCCTCACAGCAAGAAGGTCCGGGTTCGAGCCCCATGGCCGGCGAGGGCCTTTCTGTGCGGAGTTTGCATGTTCTCCCCGTGTCCGCGTGGGTTTCCTCCGGGTGCTCCGGTTTCCCCCACAGTCCAAAGACATGCAGGTTAGGTTAACTGGTGACTCTAAATTGACTGTAGGTGTGAATGTGAGTGTGAATGGTTGTCTGTGTCTATGTGTCAGCCCTGTGATGACCTGGCGACTTGTCCAGGGTGTACCCCGCCTTTCGCCCGTAGTCAGCTGGGATAGGCTCCAGCTTGCCTGCGACCCTGTAGAACAGGATAAAGCGGCTAGAGATAATGAGATGAGATTTTCAGCACAAAATGGAAGGACCAACTTAAAGAAATGCTCGAGTTTTGTGATGTTACAGCGAAGAAAGTACTGAAGCATGTGAGCACCAGATGGTTGAGCCTGCACAAGTGTCTTGACAGAACACTGGAATTGTGGGATGGACTGAGAAGTTACTTCCTAACGCACTTTGATGATGAGGATGATGCATATGAGAGTCCTGGAGGAAAAGGTCCACACAAGCGGAAGAGAGTATCAATCCAGAAGGGTACAGCACGAGAATGGAGACTTGTTTCAATATTCAAACAGCCTACATGTAAACTGTACATCTTGTTTCTGCATGCAGTTATGCCTCTCTTCGATTCATTTAATTTGTTGCTGCAATCTGAGGTACCAATGATTCACCTGCTCCACACAAGCATGCTCAACTTGTTCCGATCCATAATGAGCTATCTCATATTGCCAGAGCACATGAATGAAAAGGACATTCTGGCCATTGACTTCAACGACTTCAAAGTGCAGAAAACAGATGACGACCTTTTCATTGGCTATCAGGCAATGGAGGCCATAGAGAAAGATGATATTGAAGGGACATCTGCAGTTAAAAAATTTAGAAGTGAAGTTCGCTCTTTCTATCTAAATTGTCTGAACTACATGGCAAAGAAATTCCCTCTTCATGACCCAGTTGTGAAACATGCTGCTGTTCTTGATCCCAGGCACAGGGAGAAAGCTTCCATGACTTCTTTGCTTGAACTGATCAAGATTATGCCCTCCTCTCTTGCAGGACATTCAAAGGATACATTGTGCAGGGAGTTTTGCACATATCAAAGTGACTGATGTGCCTGCCTTCAAATTAGGAGACAGAGTAGATGCTTATTGAGTAGCCAGCTCAGGTATCAGACATTGTCCACAGTGGCCATGAATATTCTGTTAATTCCACACAGTAATGCTCATTGTGAGTCTCTCTTCAGCATGGTGAAGAAAATTACAACAGACCAAAGAAGTCAGCTGGGGAAAGGAAAAGATGGACATGCAAAAGCCAGTGTATATGAAGACACCCATGGGATTAGGAATACATTGTGTGGTATTCTGGCAGGGCCGCTGACAGCTTTGGCTGGGCCCGGGACAAAATGCTCTGAATGGGCCTCCCCAACAACCCCCCCTTATCCCAGTCTCTACTCACTCCAACCCTTAAATGACAGGTATTCAAAAACCATTCAACCGGTCAACAACCATTTCATTTTAGCATTTCAACATTTTTACAGTTTTAACATTTCCTTAGTCTGCAACTATTCAGGTGTGAAATGCAATGCGCCGGACTTTTGTTGTGCGTGCGTGCGTGTGTACTGTCCAGTGTGAAAAGCAGAGAAGAACACACCGCTCGAGAAACGGCGGGATATGATTGCGGGCTAATGTGAATATTCTTAGCTTCAATCAGATATATGAAACACAATGTTATTAAGCCATTGTGGTTATGAAATGATTCAATGCCCTGTGCGTTTGATATGGTGTTCAGTGTGACTTGCTCTCCCCTCGTTTGTAACATGAATTGCGTGCCGCGCGTGCCTTGGTTGGGGTTACTTTACGGGGCTGGAAAAAGTTGGCTGTGTCTTACCCAGTGATGGGAATAACGGCTTTAGAAATAAACGGCGTTACTAACGGCGTTACTTTTTTTAGTAACGAGTAATTTAACTAATTACTTTTTACATCGTTATAACGCCGTTCCCGTTACTTACAATAAAATACTATGCGTTACTTTATTAAAGCTGTTCTCATCTGGCACGCTGCTCGTTCAGCCTTTCTTTCCTCTGCTTTAGTGTGGGGCGGGGAGACACGAGACAATGGCACAGTAAGCCAATCAGAGTAGATTTGGACAACATACGTAGGTAGGCCACGCCTACTGCGCGCTCTTTCAATCGGAAGACCCAGCGATGGCGAGCGGTCAGCCCAACACTGCGCTTTCACATTGGAAATACAGCCATTACTTTTCATTACTTGAAATAAAAGGCAAGAGTGTTTACGTGCAATGCACATTATGTCGAGGAACAAAGCGTTTGTCCTCATCAGTGGCCAGTAATTAGTAACATAATTTTAATAACTACAAAAATATATTACATTTGATAGATGTCTTATCTCACATTGTCCCACAAAAACATTAATATAGTGTAGATAGCGTTACTAATTGGTTCTGTTAAGTGTCCATTTCAGTCATTAAACACATTTAACATTCACTTTTATTATGATTACACTAATTGAATTTGATTTTTTTTGAGGGGGAACAAAATGTAACGGAATAATTACTTTCCCTGGTAATTAGTTACTTTTATGACAAAGTAACTCCGTTACTAACTCAGTTACTTTTTGGGAAAAGTAACTATAACTAATTACTTTTTGAAAGTAACGTGCCCAACACTGGTCTTACCTGGCTCAGCTGCCCCACTGCCTTTGCTAGTACCTGCTGCATCATCTGAATCTTTTTTTAAAATATTTATGCAGTGAGCCCCTGAGTCTCTTGGTTTCTTCCTCTCTTTTTCTCTTTTCTTTTCTTTTCTGTGCTCCTGACTTGTGCATGTTGGCAAATGGCACGCACGCTGATTGTCGAAGCGCTATGATCGAACGATGTCGTTTTTTCCCCTTAATCAAAGAGTCAGACCAAACCATTTTTGCATTAGGGGTGGTAGGGGGTTCTTGATGCCTTTTTCAAAGACAATAAAGGCAAAAGATCTAGAAATCATTTATTGAATGCAAATATAGCACATTTCTCCCCCAAATCAACACATTTTGAAATGAAATAAAATAATCGCAACTTCATGAGAGCCCAGTTCTGCCCCCCCCCATTCCTGGGCCCGGGACAACATACCCGTTTGTCCCCCCCTGTCGGCGGGCCTGTATTCTGGCATCCAAAATTAACATTTTCAAAGACACCACTTGTTTCAGCTGGAGTCCAGATGAAAAACTTGTGACAAATGCTAAATCTGCAACATATAAAGCATTAAATTAGATCAGATGATCAAATCTGTGTAATAAAATGTACTTATTTGATTCCTATATATGTTTAGTTGTGTTTTATGCTTTGTTTAAAGTGAATTTGTAGCAACATCTTTAAAAACAATTGTCTGCCAAAATTTGAAATTGCCAATTTGTGCAACGGTACCGTGCGCGAGTAAAATCTACCTCTTTTTCTTGTGAAAAGGTTGGCATGTATGCATTTCCTGCGTACTTAGTCTTTCTAGACTGATTATCGCTGATATATCATTTTGCTAAGATGTGAATTTATGTAATTTAGGTAAGTGCTAATCTTACCTACCTCTGTCTCTTTCTGTCGAGGTACACGTCAATCCTGAGATGCCAATGAGGCCTGATCCATCCTGATGCCCTACTTCTGGCTGGAGTCGCATCACATCACTCCTGTGGAGGATGGCCACTGAGCTCTATATAAAATCTGGAGAGCTCAGAGCCTATTCCCTGCTGTAGAGACGAGTGAAGCCATCTGGCTGCCATCTTACCACTCGCATCATGTGTATTTGGCTTACGTGTTAAACCATCGTATCCGATCAAACTTGCCCCAAGAAAAGTATCTCCTGACTTTTTTATTCCTTTCATTACCTCCTCTTATTTTCTCAACTTTACCTACATCCCTTACATATCTTTATAGCACTCCTCTTCACTGTTATTGTTTTTTTTTCCTTTTCCAGTCCAGTCTCTGATCATTTTTTTGAACGGATCTTTTACTACTGTAATTATTTTTACAGAGATTATTTCAGTTTTTCTCTTAAACAGTGTATCTTTCTCTTTTGTATATTTCTTCTTCCTTTCTTCTTCTTCCTCTTATTATTATTATAATACCAACACAAAGGCTGTATAATACTTCCTTTCTATTTAGGACAGTTGTTGAAACAGGATTATTTTCTCATGTTATTTGCCATTTTCACTTCATTCTCACATGTCTTCCTTGTCTGTGTTGTTTGCACCTGGATCTGGTCAAGAACTGGACACGTAGAGGATTGGTGTCTTATCCTCGTTTGTGTCTAAAATGACAGTGAATTATGTGACCAGTAAATACTGTTAAGACGTGACTGTGAGAATGAAGTGAAAATGGCAAATAACATGAGAAAATAATCCTGTTTCGACAACTGTCCTAAACAGAAAGGTAGTATTGTACACTTGGGTTGGTTTAATTAATTAATTGATTAATAGGAAGAAGAAGAAATATATGAAAGAGAAAAATACACTGTATGAGAGAAAAACTGAAATAATCCCCATAAAAATAACTATAGTACTAAAAGAGTCATTCAAAAAAATGATCAAAGATTGGACTGGAAAAGGAAAAAACAATAACAGTGAAGTGGAGTGCTATAAAGATATGTAAGGGATGTGGGTAAAGTGGAGAAAATAAGAGGAGGTAATGAAAGGGAAAAAAAGTCAGGAGATACTTTTCTTGGGGCAAGTTTGATCGGATAGGATGGTTTAACACATAAGCCAAAGCCACGTGATGGGAGTGGTAAGATGGCGGCCAGATGGCTTCACTCTGACGAGCCTATGAGCTCTCCAGATTTTATATAGAGTTCAATGAGGATGGCCCCATATGGACAGGCGAAAGATGCATTTAGAAGATGCTCTGGACACTTACAGTTTTGCTATGATGGTTTAGGACTACAATCGCCATGATAACTTCAGGACTGCAGTTGTCATGAACAGTTTTGCACTCGAGTCTCCATCAATGAACAGTTCAACAAAATAGACTTCATGCTAAAACTATAATGAATTTCCTGGTTTCACAGTTATACTTTGTGACACGGGCGCAGATAGAGGGGGGGACGGGGGGGATTCGTCCCACCCAGATTTAAATTCACCTTGTTCAGTCCCCCCCACTTATAGGGAGGAAAAAACGTCTATGCTGTCTTTCTTTGCATAAGGCAAACCTCACGGAAAAATCAAAAGACTAATTACCATTCGGTTTATTGAGGTGCACAAGGCAAGGCAAGGCAAGGCAAGTTTATTTATATAGCACATTTCATACACAATGGCAGTTCAATGTGCTTTACAGAAGTAAAAACAAAAACAGTAAACAATAGAGAAATAAAATTACATAAAATAATTTTATCTTTATTCTAAAATAATTAATTAAAAGAATTAAAAGAAAATAATAAGAATTAAACAATAGTAGAAATAAAATATTAAAATGCCAAAAAGGAGAAAGAGAAAGAGAAAAAAAAACTAGCAGAATAAAATAGAATAAAGTTAAAATAAATTTAAAACATGCAGAGAAAAAGATTATAAAAAATGTAAAATATTAATTATTTAACAGAAAGCATCTGAAAACAGCTTGGTCTTTAACCTAGATTTGAAGCTGCCAACAGCAGGAGCATTTTTAATGTCCTCTGGCAGTTGGTTCCGTAGCTGCACTGCATAGTAGCTAAAAGCTGCTTCACCACACTTTGTTTTAACAACTGGTTTTAATAGTAAATTTTTCTGTTGCGATCTGGTAGATCTGATTGGGTTAGGCCGCTGCAACATATCAGAGAGGTAATTGGGCCCTGTACCATTTAGAGATTTGTACACCAGCAGCAATGCTTTAAAGTCAATTCTGTAGCTTACTGGAAGCCAGTGAAGGGACCTTAGAATTGGAGTAATGTGCTCTGTTCTTTTTGTTCGTGTGAGAACCCTCGCCCCTGCATTTTGAACCAGCTGAAGTCGTTTAATGGTCTTTTTTGGCAGGCCTGTGAAAACAGCAGTACATTTTTTTTTGATTGATTGATTTCGCAATAGAAACATATACATAACATGTGAACATATAAATATTGCGGAGGATAACACAAAAAGTAAAAATACTTATTTCCATTGTGGTCCTCGAAATACATACATAGTTGCAACTGCGCAGACTGCACAGGTTGCGAGCTCGAGCTTGGTTGCTATGGTTACCCACAACAAGTTTGACAGGTATATCGGGGACAGCTCCTCCTAGTTCAGGACCCCAACACGGCATGATGAAGGGTGCCAAAAGGCAGAAAACGATTGCATTGTTTTTTCAAAAAACAACGACTGTAAGTAAACTGTGCCTTACTTTATCATATCACCTTGCAATTTTTTGATAGTCTGTTCAAAGTAATGTCGTAGTGAAAGTAAAATCGTACGGAGTGGAGACACCTTTCTGGTAGCCTCCTTCTTTCGGTGGCAGCCTGTAGATACAGTGCTCAGAAGGCAGTTTTAATGTTTAATCTGGCGTTTCCTGCCGTAATTTCAGCGAGCATATTGTTTCATAAGGAAACTTTGCGAAGAGTTGTTGACTGACTGCCGCTCACGCAACACACAGGCATAGTTAGAAAGTCAGGATGCACTGGTTTACACCTTACACACACACACGTAGCCCAGCCTCTCGCTATGTTTAACAGTTGGAACTTAGCGGTTTTAAAACTAGTTTTGCAGTTTTGCAATTTCTGTGCGTGATGATAATGTGTAAACTTTGGATTTCCATAGGCTATGTTAAAATGTTATCATTGTCCTGGCCTGCAGGTAGTTCCTGGTGATGGCAGCGAGGGAGGTGAAATAACATGTATACACACTACCGTTCAAAAGTTTGGGGTCACCCAGACAATTTTGTGTTTTCCATGAAAAGTCACACTTTTATTTACCACCATAAGTTGTAAAATGAATAGAAAATATAGTCAAGACATTTTTCTGGCCATTTTGAGCATTTAATCGACCCCACAAATGTGATGCTCCAGAAACTCAATCTGCTCAAAGGAAGGTCAGTTTTATAGCTTCTCTAAAGAGCTCAACTGTTTTCAGCTGTGCTAACATGATTGTACAAGGGTTTTCTAATCATCCATTAGCCTTCTGAGGCAATGAGCAAACACATTGTACCATTAGAACACTGGAGTGAGAGTTGCTGGAAATGGGCCTCTATACACCTATGTAGATATTGCACCAAAAACCAGACATTTGCAGCTAGAATAGTCATTTACCACATTAGCAATGTATAGAGTGGATTTCTGATTAGTTTAAAGTGATCTTCATTGAAAAGAACAGTGCTTTTCTTTCAAAAATAAGGACATTTCAAAGTGACCCCAAACTTTTGAACGGTAGTATATATATATATATATATATATATATATACACACACAGGCGGCACGGTGGTGTAGTGGTTAGCGCTGTCGCCTCACAGCAAGAAGGTCCTGGGTTCGAGCCCGGTGGCTGGCGAGGGCCTTTCTGTGTGGAGTTTGCATGTTCTCCCCGTGTCCGCGTGGGTTTCCTCCGGGTGCTCCGGTTTCCCCCACAGTCCAAAGACATGCAGGTTAGGTTAACTGGTGACTCTAAATTGACCGTAGGTGTGAATGTGAGTGTGAATGGTTGTCTGTGTCTATGTGTCAGCCCTGTGATGACCTGGCGACTTGTCCAGGGTGTACCCCGCCTTTCGCCCGTAGTCAGCTGGGATAGGCTCCAGCTTGCCTGCGACCCTGTAGAACAGGATAAAGCGGCTAGAGATAATGAGATGAGATACATACACACACACACACACACATATATATTACACACAAAATGGAATCATTTGCTGACAGCTCAGTCCCCCCCAGTTCAAAAATCCTATCTGCGCCCCTGCTTTGTGACTATATAAGACACACTTATAGAAGCGAGTTATTTATAATCACGCTATCTGTTATCACTCAAATGAGGATGGATTCCCTTTTGAGTCTGGTTCCTCTCAAGGTTTCTTCTTAATGTTGTCTGAGGGGGTTTTCTTTGCCATCATCACCTCAGGCATCATCACATCAGGGATAAATAAATTTATTCAGGATAAAATCAGCTTATATGTTTAAAGTCTTTATTTTTCTGTAAAGTTGCTTTGCGACGTCGGTTATTAAAAGCATGAAACAAATAAACTGACTTGATTTAATCTAACAGTGGCTGCGTTGAAAAAAAAAAAACGGGTTCGAACTTGCCAGTCAACCAGGGCCTTTTTTGTGTGGGTTTCTTCCGGGTGCTCCGATTTCCTCCCACAGTCCAAAGACATGTGGGTCAGGTCAACTTGCTCATAGTTGTGAATGTGAGTGTGAATGGATGTTCATCTCCGTGTTAGCCCCGTGATGGATTGGTGACCTGTCCAGGGTGAACCTCACCTCTCATCAGGATTGGCTCCAGCTTCCATTGCGACCCACAATGAATAAGCAGTACAGATAATGGATGAATGGATGAATGACTGCTAACAGTCTTACTGCCTAACTTTCAATTTTGTTTTTACTTAAATCGAATGATATTTTAGATGTTAATTACAGGTCTGGTTTCATGAGGTGACATAAAGAAATCCATGTTAATGACCCACTCTGACCTATCGTTGGGTTCGTATTGCTCAGAAAGTAATACTGATATTACAGGGGGATGAATGAAAAATAATACAAAGACATTTTCACAATCGGGATACATACTGGTTTAGCATCAAATTGAAACTGAAAGGCAGCTCGTGAAACCCTGTCCCAACATTTCCAATCTGGAAACTACCTCATTTGTGTTGTGATTCAGAGCCTCTAGTTCTACTGTAATGTTTCAGTTTACATTTTCTGTGGAATTCAGCTGGGTTCTTGGGAACCAAGCAGTACTTTTTTGGTTTTTTTTTTTTTTTTACAAGGCAGTATAACCTTGGTTATTATCAGAGGTCAACTGAAACAAACTCTCTCTACTCGAGGTCAGAACATAATTCACCAGACTGAAAAGTAGATTTAAAATATCTATAAAATTTTCTTTAGTATAATTATTTCATATTACACTTCCAAGTTTTTTCAGCTTATTCATTTTTTTCTTTTCATTTTTTCTGACCTATTGAATTATTACTTTACCTTGTCAGTATGTTTTGTTCTCTTTCCACCACTGCTAGTTATGTATTCTGCATGGAAAAATCACATGACCATTTTCCCTTAACTTTGGAGATAACATGACGTAGATGTCATGACTGTTTGATGTTTGGCACAGTATAGTAGTTACTTAACCTTCGTCCTGAAACCCTGCATGTTTAAACTTGTATACTAATGACCTATTGCCCATTTCAGCATATGATTGAACCTCTGATTCATCATCGCTAACCTACTGTGTCATTTGATGCCAGAAACTGAAATCATATACAGCCCTCCGTGACTCAGTTTTATTTGCAATTATGGAGGAAAAAAAACGTGAAACTTGTCACGAGGTAACAAATCCATACAATGCAGGAAAAACTAGACATTTGAGTGCAGTGGTATTTTAATTGAACAGTCAAGCTTTATATAAAGAATATGAGTCAACTCATAAGTGCACGTAAACAGCTTGAAGGGATCGAATATGGCTGACAAGTCAAAACAGTATCAGTGTTCAAACACGAATAGCTTAATTCAATAGAAACGGAAAATGATACTGTAATGGAAAATCAGGGAACACATTTTATGAACACAAATATGAAAAGCTGGTGACGCCTGCGTCTCTGTTCCAACTTAAATGAGAAAAACTAATTACTCCGAAACAAGTGGAGGGGCAAAGAAAGACTACAATTATAGGTTAAATGAAGGACAAAGGTGGTAAAGCACTAAACTACAAGAATGAAGTGTCATACTGTGATTTCTGTACCACACACTGAAACATGACAGGAGTGCTGAAGACCACAAGCACAATACTTTTATACCCTTTAAAGTGACAAGATCATCCTGTGCATCTACGGAGATTCAACCGCACATTTACGTTATATAAAAATACAGTATAACATTTCATTTCAAAACACAGACATGACTAACAATACAAAACCTCAACACAGTCATTAGACCCAAACAGGCCTTCCAACTTGCAGCATTGTATATCATATATAATATATAAAACCAACACACACACACACACACACACACACACACAGAGCTCGGAGATGAAACAAGAACAAATCCACACTTGTACTTCTACATAACTTGCCATTTTCTTCTAATCTTCAAGCAGCAAGCTATCAATCTGAGTGATAACATAAAATAAAGTCCACTTTATTGATTCTATTTCCTTGTTCCTTTTGTCTGTATTTCTGCAGTCCATCCTCCATGACCTGAGATAGTAGCGTAGCAGCTTTAAGGTTTTTCTGTTTCGTTTTGTTCAGATTACGGAGACACTAAACAACGCAGAAGCAACATACAATGTAACTATGGAAATACATCATATTTGACACTTCATTCATTACAAATTGGTAAGCCTGTCTTTGTCTCAGCCATACATTGAGCAGAAATTAGTGACTTAAGTTAATACAAGGTCTCACGTTGACGATACTGGTCAACCAGATCCTGCTGTGGTGCACATCCGAAACATGACCACGTCATTCAGCAGTGATGTCATTTTAAATAACGTTAACGAATAATACGACAAAGACATCAAATCACTTTTGACGTTAGTGCTTATACATATTGCTTACTCATGTCCTCTCTTACAGTGTACTACTTTCTGAGTGGGTCCTTCAATGTTCCTTGGCTAAATCTTTTCTGTAGCTTTCTTAAAAAGTCTTGTGCTTTAAAGATGATCGCACGTGCCTAGTACGGCAGGGTCAGCAGATCCGGCGGCGGCGATGTTCATGCACTGCAGAGTGGTCTCTTTGATCTGTTGGATGAAGAGGTTTCTTTCATCTTCTGGAGTTTGACCATTATGCGCTCGGACGATGCACGTTGGCCGGTGCAGGTTGAGCATGTAGACCAGCTGCTGTTTCTGGTTCTTCAGCTCCTCGATCTGCGCCTTCAGCTCAGCATTTAAGGACTCCAGCTTCTCTGACTCCTGCGTCCAGCGATAAACAAAATGACTTAGGAACAGTTTACAACTTCTGTTAATAGTCAAACAAACCCCCATTTTATCAGATTTAAGTTTTCTTAGGAGTTTCTGTGTACACCAAAAACATGTGTTCTTCAGTTTAGGCTTAAAGGATGTATGATAGGTAGAGAATATCAATGTCAACTTATTTTAAAAATAACCCTTGATTTTTTTTTTTTTGTGAGACTAGACCGAATGCTCTATGAAATCTTTTCCTGTTGCACATAAACTAAAAGTTATGAAACTCTACCTTTTGTAAACAGTCCGTCTTCTCCTTCTTCTTGTTCCGGCACTTTGCAGCAGCTATCTTGTTCCTTTCCCGTCGTCTTTTCCTACGATCCATCTCCTCGACAGTAAGCTGTATGGAAACATCATGAACTGTATCATTACAAAGAAACCTGTTCTTTCTTTAGGAGTGAAGTTCTGCTCTGGAAAGTGAAAAGAAGTTCAACACTCATCACACACCTCTCTTTTCATTCCCAGCAATTCAGCGGGTTTCTCGGAACTGTAGCCAGAGTAGGTCGTACCGGCCGTACTCATCCCACCGGACAGGCGTTTGCTCTGGATGGCGAACCGCAACTCCTCCTTCACCAGCGGGCTGAAATGAGTGAAGTCGTCAAGAGTGAGCGAACCGGGTGGGGACAGACACGGCACTAGAGCCGACGCACTGATCTCTGAAGGACCCAGACCAGGGTGCTGAAGCATCATTCTGAACCCTGAAACATCAATACAACATTGAAGAACTCATTAATGATGACAGTGATGTATAATAATGATCAAATTTATCATCTTCAGTTGTCAAGTGTGGCGGCACGGTGGTGTAGTGGTTAGCGCTGTCGCCTCACAGCAAGAAGGTCCGGGTTCGAGCCCAGCAGCCGGCGAGGGCCTTTCTGTGCGGTGTTTGCATGTTCTCCCTGTGTGGGTTTCCCCCACAGTCCAAAGACATGCAGGTTAGGTTAACTGGTGACTCTAAATTGACCGTGAATGGTTGTCTATGTGTCAGCCCTGTGATGACTTGGCGACTTGTCCAGGGTGTACCCCGCCTTTCGCCCGTAGTCAGCTGGGATAGGCTCTAGCTTGCCTGCGACCCTGTAGAACAGGATAAAGCGGCTAGAGATAATGGATGGAGTTCTACCTGTTAAATTTACCACATTTACTTTTGGCCAGGGAATTATTCAGGGTCTTTAAGTTTTATGATACAGCTCCAGACTCCTCAGTTGGATCCTCAGCTAGGTTACTATCTTGACAGAGTTTCACATGTTCTTCCTGTGTTTGTGTGGGCTTCTTCACTTTTCTTCCCACTTCTGAAAGACAGGAACCTTGCAGGAACCCTGACCTACAATAGAATAGACCAACCTGTAGTCTATACTCAATTATCAATGATCAATCCAGGGTGTACCCCGCCTTTCGCCCGTAGTCAGCTGGGGTAGGCTCCAGCTTGCCTGCGACCCTGTAGAACAGGATAAAGCGGCTAGAGATAATGAGATGAGATGAGATGAGATGTCAAGTGAGCTTTGGTGTGACAAAGTGGCTACAGAAAAGAAAAAAGAAAGTAGGTTGTTATACTGTCACTGGAATTAACAGTAATTAAAGCCTCAACTCGTGAGAACATCTGTGTTATTCCAGAAAACCAGACGCATCTGTGAAAGTTGTGTATTTGGTTTAAAAGCGTTCACACAGTGAGAGTGACAGTGAAGCAAACAGGCGCTGAAGTTACTCCTCACGTCCTGATGGGTCATTAAAGCTCCGCGCGCCTCCGGTGTTACCGTGAAACAGAGCCGGGTGGCACAAACACCACATCCAACAATAAACAAGTCGACTTTCTCAGACTTCATACAGCTTTTCTGAGAAACCTTTCCGAGAGCTTGAAAGTCAGTCAGGAAAAACCAGACTCGAGAAAACTCTCTGTTTTCGGTTAAACGAAAAAACAAAAACAAACAAACAAAAACCACTCGCCTGTTTGAAGCTGATATTGAGAACACTGAGAGAAATAAAAGCCACTAAATGATAACTTACCTTGTTTATATTGTTAAACTCTATCCAAGCTAGTTCTTTTTTTGTTCTCTGTTTCTTTCTCTCTCTCTCAGGGAAGTTACAGCTGTAGCCGGTGCATTGCATCACCCCGGTCCGGTTTTATAGTAGAACTCGGCGTGGTATTCTACTAGTAAGTGGGTTGGGCCTGGGTGACGTCATCCTATTTATAGCCCCGGCCTGAGAGGCTTTGATTCGCGATGATGCAATCAGGCAACCCTTTGCACACGCACCATAAGTGGACTGACTCCTCTCCCCTCCCGTCCCCTCTACCCATAACATTTCACACTAATGACAAAATAAAGACATACCAAGATAATGACTTGGGATGTTTGCTATGCTAACTTTCAAAGTGATCAGGTGTTATGACTGTCTTATACACTATTTGCTACATCCTCATCTCATTATCTGTAGCCGCTTTATCCTGTTCTACAGGGTCGCAGGCAAGCTGGAGCCTATCCCAGCTGACTACGGGCGAAAGGCGGGGTACACATTCACACCTACGGTCAATTTAGAGTCACCAGTTAACCTAACCTGCATGTCTTTGGACTGTGGGGGAAACCGGAGCACCCGGAGGAAACCCACGCGGACACGGGGAGAACATGCAAACTCCACACAGAAAGGCCCTCGCCGGCCACGGGGTTCGAACCCGGATCTTCTTGCTGTGAGGCGACAGCGCTAACCACTACACCCGCATACCATATATATCATCTCATCTCATTATCTCTAGCTGCTTTATCCTGTTCTACAGGGTCGCAGGCAAGCTGGAGCCTATCCCAGCTGACTACGGGCGAAAGTCAGGGTACACATTCACACCTACGGTCAATTTAGAGTCGCCAGTTAACCTAACCTGCATGTCTTTGGACTGTGGGGGAAACCGGAGCACCCGGAGGAAACCCACGCGGACACGGGGAGAACATGCAAACTCCACACAGAAAGGCCCTCGCCGGCCACGGGGCTCAAACCCGGACCTTCTTGCTGTGAGGCGACAGCGCTAACCACTACACCACCGTGCCGCCCGCATACCATATATCTCATCTCATCTCATCTCATTATCTCTAGCCGCTTTATCCTGTTCTACAGGGTCGCAGGCAAGCTGGAGCCTATCCCAGCTGACTACGGGCGAAAGGCGGGGTACACCCTGGACAAGTCGCCAGGTCATCACAGGGCTGACACAGACAATAACCATTCACACTCACAGTCAATTTAGAGTCACCAGTTAACCTAGCGGGGCGACACGGTGGTGTAGTGGTTAGCGCTGTCGCCTCACAGCAAGAAGGTCCTGGGTTCGAGCCCCGGGGCCGGCGAGGGCCTTTCTGTGTGGAGTTTGCATGTTCTCCCCGTGTCCACGTGGGTTTCCTCCAGGTGCTCCGGTTTCCCCCACAGTCCAAAGACATGCAGGTTAGGTTAACTGGTGACTCTAAATTGACCGTAGGTGTGAGTGTGAATTGTTGTTTGTGTCTATGTGTCAGCCCTGTGATGACCTGGCGACTTGTCCAGGGTGTGCCCCGCCTTTCGCCCATAGTCAGCTGGGATGGGCTCCAGCTTGCCTGCGACCCTGTAGAAGGATGAAGCGGCTAGAGATAATGAGATGAGATGAGTTAACCTAGCCTGCATGTCTTTGGGGGAAACCGGAGCACCTGGAGGAAACCCACGCAGACACGGGGAGGACATGCAAACTCTGCACAGAAAGGCCCTTGCCGGCCATAGGGCTCGAACCCGGACCTTCTTGCTGTGAGGCGACAGCGCTAACCACTACACCACCGTGCCGCCCACATACCATATATATCTAAAGAATATGCTGGATCCCATACGTAGCCTACCCTTTACACAACAATGGATGTTAACAGAATGTTGTTAACATCCAAGGGGTCAGTGTGGACGTGGTGGAGGAATATAAGTACCTGACGGTGTACTTGGATAATAAACTGGACTGGCCCCAAAACGTCGACACTGTATATAAAAAGGGCCAGAGCCGTGTCTATTTTCTGAGACGGCTGAGGTCCTTCGACATCTGTCGAACGATGCTGCGGATGTTCTATGAGTCTGTGGTGGCCATCCTGTACGCTGTCGTCTGCCGGGGCAGCGGCTTGAAGGTGAGGGACAGTAACAGACTCAATAAGATCATCAGGAAGGCCGGCGTGGAACTGGACTCTCTGACAGTGGTGTTGGAGAAGAGGACACTGTCCAAAATAAAAACAATCTTAGACTGTCCTTCCCACCCTCTACATGAGGAGCTGATCAGCCACAGGAGCACGTTCAGTAAACAGCTGATTCTTCCACGCTGCACAACTGAAAGACAGGAAATCATTCCTACCAGTTGCAGTCAAGCTGTACAATGCGACTGTATAACTGTGGTACACTGTCTTACCATGTATCCTTAACTCAGGTGCAATATATGTATATAGGAATCATTGTATATAAAATCACGGCGGCACGGTGGTGTAGTGGTTAGCACTGTCACCTCACAGCAAGAAGGTTCCAGGTTCGAACCCAGCGGCCGGTGAGAGCCTTTCTGTGTGGAGTTTGCATGTTCTCCCCGTGTCTGTGTGGGTTTCCTCTGGGTGCTCCGGCTTCCCCCACACTCCAAAGACATGCAGTTAGGTTAACGTGGGGCGGCCTTGGGCTGAAGTGCCCTTGAGCAAGGTACCTGACCCTTGACTGCTCCCCGGGCGCTCTAGTGTGGCTACCCACTGCTCTGGGTGTGTGCGCGCATGTGTTCACTGCTTCAGATGGGTTAAATGCAGAGGATGAATTTCACTGTGCTTGAAGTGTGCATGTGACAAATAAAGGTTTCTTCTTCACTTAATTTTGTTTTTACTCAAGTTATTGAACTTATTTAAATTTATTTTATTTTTATTTATTCTTTTTTCAGATGATTTTATCTTCTATTTTTAGACATGTTTACTTCTTCTTTGATTCAGGAGCTTGGTAGCAAATTTGAATTTCCCTCCGGGGATTATAAAGTAATTCTGATTCTGATTCTGTTATTATTATAAATTCTAATCTTCTAGTTGGATTTCCACTAGATTTTGGGGTGTGGCTGTGGGGAGAGTATTAATTAGGTCAGGTACTGATGTCGGAATGTTCAGGAGGCTCCAGTTCATCCAAAAAGGTGTTCAGTGGGGTTGAGTTCAGTCAGGGCTCTGTCCAGGACATTCGAGTTCATCGAGTCCAACTTTAACGCAGCATGGATTTTGCTTTATGCACAGGTGCATTGCGATGCTGGGACATGTTTGGGCTTCTTAGTTTCAAGGGAAATACATTGGCGAAGGAATACATATGGGTGGTCAGGTGTCCACATAATTTTGAGCTATATATATGCCATGCCATATATACCTAAAGAATATGCTGAATCCCTTTACAAAACAATGGACGTTAACACAAAGTTGTTATTATTATAAATTCCACTCTTCTGGGAGGGTTTCCACTAGATTTTTGGGTGTGGCTCTGGGGAGAGTATTAATGCTGATATTGGAATGTTCAGGAGGTTCCAGTTCCAGTTCATCCAAAACGGTGTTCAGTGGGGTTGAGTTCAGTCAGGGCTCTGTACAGGAAATTCAAGTTCTTCCAGTCCAACTCTAACACAGCATGGAGTTTGCTTTATGCACAGGTGCACTGTGATGCTGGGACATGTTTGGGCTTCTTAGTTTCAAGGGAAATACATTGGCGAAGGAATACTGTAGGACTCCCTATGTGTGGGTGGAGCACAGAGGACGGCAGGACAGAGATCAGGTTTATAATTTGGCTTTATTGCCACACTTTTCAGTCTAACAATAATCACTCGCACAGACACACACACAACCGGTGTCTGGTTCAGGGATGACCTCCTTCTGCTCTTGCTCTCCCTCCTCATATAGGGCGCGGTCACTGGGAAGACACACAAATACAGGTTAATTGCTCTCAGGTGTAGTGATTCTGCCACTTACCTTCCCTGACTCTGCTCTCCTGTCACAGACCGGCGCTTGACCACGCCCGCGCTGCCACAAATACATATGGGTGGTCAGGTGTCCACATAATTTTGAGCCATATATATGCCATGCCATATACTGTATACCTAAAGAATATGCTGAATCCCTTTACAAAACAATGGACGTTAACACAAAGTTGTTATTATTATAAATTCCACTCTTCTAGGAGGGTTTCCACTAGATTTTGGGGTGTGGCTGCGGGGAGAGTATTAATTAGGTCAGGTACTGATGTCGGAATGTTCAGGAGGCTCCAGTTCCAGTTCATCCAAAAAGGTGTTCAGTGGGGTTGAGTTTAGTTAGGACTCTGTACAGGAAATTTGACGTCTTCCAGTCTGACCTTAACACAGCATGGGGTTTGCTTTATGCACAGGTGCATTGTGATGCTGGGACAGGTTTGGGCCTCTTAGTTTCAAGGAAAATACATTGGCGAAGGAATACATATGGGTGGGTGTTATGATGGTCAGGTGTCCAAATACTTTTGGGCATATAGTTTATGTTATCCATCCATCCATCATCTGTAGCCACTTATCCTGTTCTACAGGGTTGCAGGCAAGCTGGAGCCTATCCCAGCTGACTATGGGAGAGAGGCGGGGTACACCCTGGACAAGTCGCCAGGTTATCGCAGGGCTTATAGTTTATGTTATGTCGAAATGAAAGGAAATGAAGTAATGTATGAATGATGTATAACTAATTAAGTGTTTAATTCTTAATGATTCACACATCCTCATTAACGTTATTGTCAATAACTTATACAATTTTCTAGAAGACCTCAGAAAATGTTGATCTAATTGAATCATAGTCATTTTGGTTAGTCCATAAGTGTGATTCTTATTACTACATACTGTATATTTGCATTACCAACCAACATCACACTTCATGGCAGGTTTATTCTGTCTTTATTTAAATCACAGAAAAAAAAATCCTCTAATTTAATCTAATCAGAAAGCTCAGTCATAATGCTGATGTCCTGTACAGTTTGGTGATTGCACTTGTTCTAACACATCTAATTCCACTGGGAAGTTAATAGATATGGATAGTATGTGGAGTCGGGCAATCCTGCACTAAAGGTCTCTTTAAAGGGCAAGGGTAAGAGAGCCAGTGTAGGGCTGTGTGTGTTTCAGTTCATTTGTGAAGGATGAAGTGATCAGAGAAGGACAGCAGTGAGCAGGGAGTGAAGTACAACACAGTATAATGTACATTCCTTCACTAAGTGTGGATCTTTCACCTCTGTGTTCTGGAAAATTCCAATCTTCTAATTGACCGAGAGAGAGAGAATGTTACCAGGAAACAAATCCATAGGAGTCAAAACATGTCATTGTTGATGTTGCGTATCTTGTTGACTGCCAAGATTAGAAATGTTATCTCACTGAGCTTTATCATGCCTGAAGCTATAAAACTTAATATTGTACTTTGTGGTTTTCCCCTGCTGCTGTGGTTGATTCATTTGGAAAGTAATCACCTTGGAGAAAAAGA
Organism: Neoarius graeffei; assembly: GCF_027579695.1. Classification (NCBI taxonomy): domain Eukaryota; kingdom Metazoa; phylum Chordata; class Actinopteri; order Siluriformes; family Ariidae; genus Neoarius; species Neoarius graeffei. Next base: position 39,803,545 of record NC_083570.1, on the reverse strand, counting down.
AACAATATAACCTGTTAAGCTGCCACCATGAATAACCATAACAACTTATCATAGATTCTCTGAAACTCTACTGGAGGGATGAACCTCATTCTTCCAAAAGATATTTGTTTAACTGGTGTGTTGATGATACTGGTGGTGGAAAACGGTGTCTAACTTGTTGGTCTGAAAACTTTTGGCCTACGTCATGTACGTTTGCAAATTGGTTGAGAAGTGGTGACTGAAGGCCATATGATTTACATCCTCATCAAACCCTTCCAGTGGATTGAGGGAGGGGGAGTTATCCTGGGACAGACCACGCCCATCAGAAGAGAAATATTTCGTTATAGGATGAAGGTGATCAGATATAATAAGTCAACTCAGACCGTGGCAGCAAAATGCCTCACACAGCATAACGGTGTTTTCTTTTTCCTTTATTATGACCTGTTTGGGGGGGCGGCACGGTGGTGTAGTGGTTAGCATTGTTGCCTCACAGCAAGAAGGTCCGGGTTCGAGCCCCGTGGCCAGTGAGGGCCTTTCTGTGTGGAGTTTGCATGTTCTCCCCGTGGGTTTCCTCCGGGTGCTCCGGTTTCCCCCACAGTCCAAAGACATGCAGGTTAGGTTAACTGGTGACTCTAAATTGACCGTAGGTGTGAATGTGAGTGTGAATGGTTGTCTGTGTCTATGTGTCAGCCCTGTGATGACCTGGTGACTTGTCCAGGGTGTACCCCGCCTTTCGCCTGTAGTCAGCTGGGATAGGCTCCAGCTTGCCTGCGACCCTGTAGAACAGGATAAAGCGGCTAGAGATAATGAGATGAGCTGTTGGTAATTTTCTGATAATGTGTTATGACTTTTGTCTGAGAAATACTTTCAGTATTGATATTTTCAGCCCTACCTTTCAGTATCCAAGAAAATTATGAAAATACACTATACTGATGAAAATTCAATATTGGTGTGCTAACCCTCCAGAAATAGGGACAAAAAGGTAACACTTGGTGAGCTTTATACACTATATCAATGTAAAAGTGTAAAATATTGTCAAATAAAGTGTTTAAGAAGTGCTTACTTCTTATTTTATCCTTTTGGGTGGGTAGCTAAAGGTGTGCTGTTTCCTCAAAAAGATATTGAAATATACAATCCCCGGCCGTTTTAATAGGGACTTGTTCTTGATTCGAAGATTCCTGTTCTTGGCTGGCAGGAGTGGAACCCAATGTGGTCATCTGCTGTTGCATGCTGAGATGCTTTTCTGCTCACCGCGGTTGTAAAGAGTTGCTATATCCTTCCTGGCAGCTCAAACCAATCTGGCCATTTTCCTCTGACCGCTCTTATCAACAAGGCATTCGTTTCCACCCAAAGAACTGTTGCTCAGTCACTCAGTGTTTTTTGTTTTTCGCACCATTCTGTGTAAACTCTAGAGACTGTTGTGTGTGAAAACCCCAGGAGATCAGCAGTTTCTGAAACACTCAAACCAGTACATTTGGCTCAAACAAACACTCACAGTGCCACAGTGAAAATAAGTCACACTTTGAGATCACACCTTTTCCCATTCTGATGTTTGAAGTGAACATTAACTGAAGCTCTTGATTTGTATCTGCATGATTTTATGCATCGTGCTGCTGTCAAACGGCTCGGCTGATTAGAGAACCGCATAAAACAGCAGGTGGATCAGTGTTCCGAATAAAGTGGCCGGTGAGTGTACATACAGTTGTTAGATATTTTATAATATGTACCTAAAGTACCTTTTTGTTATCATTTTTTAGACAAACAACATTTCATATTCACATCCCATTCCAGATTTATTCTCCTATAAATAATAAAAAAAAAGACATTTGGTCATAAAGGGTTTGAATTGTTTTTAATAATCGATTAAGTACAATTTCAAAACAGTTTAAATTTTAATCTCAAGAGGAAATTAATAGTAATAAATCAAAACATATAGCCTAAAATGTCTTTGACTGAAAACTCTTACAGTGAAATATTGTTCACTATATAAAAACAGCCTATAATATTGTGCGTGTGAATGTAGGTTGAGAGATTGAAGTTTGAACTTGAACACTGCATTATTACATCACAGTATTGCTTCTTTAAAAGAAACACAGGCAGCTCTCACAGGAAATCAATGACATCATCCTTTCCCGGAAATGGAGACTCATATCTCTCTCTCTCTCTCTCCCTCTCTCTGTGTGTGGTGTGAACAAATCATCCTGTTTTCCTCAAGATCACGCAACAGAAAGGAAAGCAGTACTGCTGCAGCTTCTGGTACAAACCCTGAGAGATTGATCCTTAGTCTTTGCTTTCAGTTTAACCTGCTGCCTTCCAGAAAACTTATATACATGAGTCATCCGTTTACTGGCTGAAGCAGGACTATTTCCCCATATCTCGTCCACATCAGTTGCTTTACTTGTACAACATTTAAAAAATTGAAACACTGAAAGAATGAGGAAAAGCCCAACCTTTAATTGAAATAAATGTATTCAGGGAAAAACAAATCCCTCATCAAGAAAATTATTTTCAACAAAAACACGTACCGTTATTATTAGCTGCCTGGAAATGATAGTGAACACAATTTCATAGCTGAAGTATGTTTCCCATTTAAACTGTACATTTTTGAGTTGATAAGAGTGCTTAGGAACTTTCAAGCTGTAATCCATGACTTCTGAATAACTGGGGGACAAACATGAGGTGACACAGAGGCCAAATTCCCTTATGCTGTGTCTGAAATCATTCACTATATAATACAACCCCGGTCCCAAAAAAAGTTGGGACAAAGTACAAATTGTAAATAAAAACGGACTGCGATAATTTACAAATCTCAAAAACTGATATTGTATTCACAATAGAACATAGACAACATATCAAATGTCGAAAGTGAGACATTTTGAAATTTCATGCCAAATATTGGCTCATTTGAAATTTCATGACAGCAACACATCTCAAAAAAGTTGGGACAGGGGCAATAAGAGGCTGGAAAAGTTAAAAGGTACAAAAAAGGAACAGCTGGAGGACCAAAATGCAACTCATTAGGTCAATTGGCAATAGGTCATTAACATGACTGGGTATCGTGGAGCATCGTGGAGTGGCAGCGGCTCTCAGAAGTAAAGATGGGAAGAGAATCACCAATCCCCCTAATTCTGCGCCCACAAATAGTGGAGCAATATCAGAAAGGAGTTCGACAGTGTAAAATTGCAAAGAGTTTGAACATATCATCATCTACAGTGCATAATATCATCAAAAGATTCAGAGAATCTGGAAGAATCTCTGTGCGTAAGGGTCAATGCCGGAAAACCATACTGGATGCCCGTGATTTTCGGGCCCTTAGACGGCACTGCGTCACATACAGGCATGCTTCTGTATTGGAAATCACAAAATGGGCTCAGGAATATTTCCAGAGAACATTATCTGTGAACACAATTCACCGTGCCATCCGCCGTTGCCAGCTAAAACTCTATAGTTCAAAGAAGAAGCCGTATCTAAACATGATCCAGAAGCGCAGACGTCTTCTCTGGGCCAAGGCTCATTTAAAATGGACTGTGGCAAAGTGGAAAACTGTTCTGTGGTCAGACGAATCAAAATTTGAAGTTCTTTATGGAAATCAGGGACACCGTGTCATTCGGACTAAAGAGGAGAAGGACGACCCAAGTTGTTATCAGCGCTCAGTTCAGAAGCCTGCATCTCTGATGGTATGGGGTTGCATTAGTGCGTGTGGCATGGGCAGTTTACACATCTGGAAAGACACCATCAATGCTGAAAGGTATATCCAGGTTCTAGAGCAACATATGCTCCCATCCAGACGACGTCTCTTTCAGGGAAGACCTTGCATTTTCCAACATGACAATGCCAAACCACATACTGCATCAATTACAGCATCATGGCTGCGTAGAAGAAGGGTCCGGGTACTGAACTGGCCAGCCTGCAGTCCAGATCTTTCACCCATAGAAAACATTTGGCGCATCATAAAACGGAAGATACGACAAAAAAGACCAAAGACAGTTGAGCAACTAGAATCCTACATTAGACAAGAATGGGTTAACATTCCTATCCCTAAACTTGAGCAACTTGTCTCCTCAGTCCCCAGACGTTTACAGACTGTTGTAAAGAGAAAAGGGGATGTCTCACAGTGGGAAACATGGCCTTGTCCCAACTTTGAGATGTGGTGTTGTCATGAAATTTAAAAATCACCTAATTTTTCTCTTTAAATGATGCATTTTCTCAGTTTAAACATTTGATATGTCATCTATGTTCTATTCTGAATAAAATATGGAATTTTGAAACTTCCACATCATTGCATTCCGTTTTTATTTACAATTTGTACTTTGTCCCAACTTTTTTGGAATCGGGGTTGTAGACTATATAGCGAGTTCAGCATGTTGTAGTGCTGTGAGAATTATTACACCCTATATAGTGCACTCATAGTATCCCACAATGCTCCGTGAAAAGGAGTGTACAACCGATAGCCACTCACCAAGCAATAATACAGTGCTCAGCGTAAATGAGTGCACCCCCTTTGAAAAGTAACAATTTAAACAATATCACAGTGAACACAAACAATTTCCAAAATGTTGACAAGACAAAGTTTAATATAACATCTGTTTAACTTATAACGTGAAAGTAAGGTTAATAATATAAACTTAGATTACAGATTTTTTCAGTTTTACTCAAATTAGGGTGGTGCAAAAATGAGTACACCCCACAACAAAAACTACTACATCTAGTACTTTGTATGGCCTCCATGATTTTTAATGACAGCACCAAGTCTTCTAGGCATGGAATGAACAAGTTGGCGACATTTTGCAACATCAATCTTTTTCCATTCTTCAACAACGACCTCTTTTAGTGACTGGATGCTGGATGGAGAGTGATGCTCAATTTGTCTCTTCAGAATTCCTCAAAGAAAATAATTTCTTTACACCACAAAGGTGAAGGCTACAAGATCATCAGCAAAGCTTTACTTATCAGTCAGAATACTGTCGCAAAAGTGGTACAAAAATTTAAGAAAGATGGAACTGCAACCATCTCACAGAGACGTCCAGGTCGTCCACGGAAGTTAACACCTCAACTGGAGCGTCTTCTGATGAGAAGGGTTGAAGAAAATCGCCATGCAAGTTCATTGCAGTTATCTAAAGAAGTAGAAAGCCAAACTGGGGTGACTATTTCCTGTGACACAATACAGCGTACACTGCAGAGGAATGGCATGCATGGATGCCGTCCATGAAAGAAGCCTCTCCTAAAGCCCAGGCACAAAAAAGCCTGCCTAGAGTTTGCCAGGGCCCATGCTGATAAAGATGAAGACTACTGGGACTCTATACTCTGGAGTGATGAGACCAAGATAAATGTTTTTGGAACTGATGGCTTCAAAACTGTATGGCGTCGCAAAGGTGAGGAATACAAAGAAAAATGCATGGTGCCTACAGTGAAACATGGTGGTGGCAGTGTCCTTATGTGGGGCTGCATGAGTGCTGCTGGTGTCGGGGAGCTGCATTTCATTGATGGCATCATGAATTCACAGACGTATTGCTCTATACTGAAAGAGAAGATGCTACCATCACTCCGTGCCCTTGGTCGTCGTGCACTTTTCCAACATGACAATGTTGGAAACACACATCTAAGGCCACTGTTGGATTTCTGAAGAAGAACAGAGTGAAAGTGATTCAGTGGCCAAGTATGTCTCCTGATCTGAATCCGATCGAACACCTATGGGGAATTCTGAAGAGACAAGTTGAGCATCACTCTCCATCCAGCATCCAGTCACTAAAAGAGGTCATTGTTGAAGAATGGAAAAAGATTGATGTTGCAAAATGTCGCCAACTTGTTGATTCCATGCCTAGAAGACTTGGTGCCGTCATTAAAAATCATGGAGGCCATACAAAGTACTAGATGTAGTAGTTTTTGTTGTGGGGTGTACTCATTTTTGCGCCACCCTAATTTGAGTAAAACTGAAAAATGTGTAATCTAAGTTATGTTATTAACCTTACTTTCAGATGTTATATTAAACTTTGTCTTGTCAACATTTTGGAAATTGTTTGTGTTCTTTGAGATATTGTTTAAAATGTTACTTTTCAAAGGGGGTGCACTCATTTACGCTGAGCACTGTATACCATCATGCATTGCGATTGTGCATTTTCACAGAGCTGTAAAAGCTGTTTTATAAGGACCGTTAAGTATTTTAGATCGAGTATAGTAGCAGTTTGTTTTTCCTTATGACAATGGGCATGAGGCAAATTTACAAGTTGTGACGCAAAAATGGCAATAATATTTTAGTGTGTTGGGGTGAATGGACGGAGAAAGGAAACACGTTATAAACGGACATTCAAGTACAGTTAAAATAGTAAGAGAATAGAAAAAAGCTAAAATAAGACATAAAATACAAGAATAAAAGTTACAGTGCAGAGCGAGGAATTATTCAAAAGCCTTAAATTTGATTTAATAAAAGGCAGCGCCAAAGAAGAAAGTATTCAGAAAGATGCAGCAAAGTACTTTGTATTGATTAATGTGAGAAATATGTTCAGTATAAAATGTATTTTGAAAACCCACCAGCCGACTGGATCTGGCACCTTTTAATTGTGCGACAGTAATGATGTCAATAACGGTGCGGCGGAGTAGTATCCAAAAGTGTTTCTTCATTTTACCAATGAGCTCACTGTATTATCCTCTATATAGAACTCCCTAGATAGTGACTAGGGAGTAGTGAATGAATGAGTGATTTCGGACACAGCACTAGTCATTAATCAACATGGGAAAGATAAGAGAACACAAAGCAAAATGAGGGAGAAGTGTGTTGACCTTCATGTCAGGGAATGGTTATAAAAATAAAATGGCTACTCACCTGAAAACGTCCATTTCTACTGTTAGGGCAATAATAAAAAGTGGACACCAACTGGAACTGTTACAAACTCACCTGGAAGAGGAACAGAGTTTATTTTGCCCTCATGTACAGTGAGGAAGAGGGTAAGAGATGCAAAAAAAAAAAATCCCCAAGGACCAGTGTTGGTGAATTACAAGAAAAAGTAAAATCTTGGTGTTTCCAAGTCTCCAAAATAAGCATCAGACTCCACCTCCATGCCAAAAGATTATTTGGAAGGTTCCAGAAAAAAGCCTTTTCTGTCAGTTAACCACAAACGTAAACGTCTAGAGTTTGCAAAACGCTGCTACAACTTTGACTGGAACTGTGTTCTATGGTTTGATGTAACAAAAATAGAGCTTTTTGGCAATAAACAAACATTCCCAGCCTGCCCGAGCGCGCTAGCTCAGTAAACTAGTAAATACAGTAAAGGAAAAACTTGAGGCTGAAAGGTTTTAACAGTCATCCAAATGACTGAACGTAAACATTGCTACAGTAACATACCAGCTACTATGTTGTTGACATTAGCTAGTGCTAACAGCTAGCTGCTAGTAAACTGCTACAACTACACCGACCCTAATAATACAGTTCTTAGTCATTGGCTGGTAACAGCAAATTTATAAAACGGGCCATGTCTCAACAGACTAAGAAGTTATTTCAATGACATTTAATAACATTTTGTTTATCCTAAGGACCGAAAGTAAATGAAAATGTGAACAAACCTTAGCTGTAATAAGATGGCGACCACCGGCTCCAGGGACGACCCGCTGATGTAGGCATGTTACCCAGCCTGGTTTTTAACGACATAGGTATACAGATCATGTGGGCCGAAGTCAGTTAAAGACGAGGGCTTCGTGTACTTCCGTACGTCAGTGAACAATCCTGGTGGAAGCAGGTAAACGTCGTTCTCTAAGCCTGCTAACCTCAATTTTTGCAAATACCTCTCCCTCTGCTCGCCCTGTAAATGCCCTACGTCACTGGATAGTGAAGGTGTTTTCTGCATCTCGCTCCTTTTTCTTTTATGTTTTTTCCCTGGTATTTCCCACACGCCTGACTGCAGGTCAGGAAGATCACCCGCGCTGCAAAGCCAGAAAAAGATAGCCTGGTAACGTGTACGGATCACGTACACCAGCATCGTTGATTTTCTGGTGATATCGCTTCTTACTCGCGTCATCTAGGCCGGATAAAATACTCGACAATGAGACTTTGTCATGACCAACAGTGTATCGCTACCGGTAGTCGCCATATTTGTGACCGTCAAAATGGCGGCATAAATATTGTCGCTATGGAAACAATGACGTAGGCCGAAATCCTCTATAAAAAATAAATAAAGGAATATAACTATCATATTTGGTCCCTAAAATCTTTTCAGGTGTATTGTTGATATTTTAAATCGGATTGTACCTCCACATTAATTTCATTCTCACACGTTATCCAGGTGTATAAAGATGTAAATCATCATAAGGTGGAATAAAACAATATGGTTCATTAGTATAAATGCACAGGTGATAATAGAAAATCACGCATGCTGATTGGTTGAGAAATCTGGACTATTTCTCGATAATCACCTCGAGTGACTCGGCAAAATGGCGGCCAGTTGCTTCGTCACCATAAGTGAAGAAGAGCTACAAATTACGAAAGAGAATGCTGTTCCTAAAAGCACTAAAGATGCTACGAAGTTTGGTCTAAAATTAATTTAAAAAAAGGTGAAATTTATCGATTTATTTTATTGATTTCAAAACACAGTATTTTATGTGACTCGGCATAGAAAAACGACAAGTCTGCGCCGTGCCGTTATTACATTTGCATGCTGCTTTTGAAGCTTGAAAAAAAATTTTAATATACGATTTTTTTTAAATAATCACCTGTGTATTTATACTAAAATAATTATCCAGCTCAGGCTCAGTAAATATCGGTGATTATTATACATACAGTGGTGCTTGAAAGTTTGTGAACCCTTTAGTATTTTCTATATTTCTGCATAAATATGACCTAAAACATCAGATTTTCACACAAGTCCTAAAAGTAGATAAAAGAGAACCCAGTTAAACAAATGAGACAAAAATATTATACTTGGACATTTATTATTTATTGAGGAAAATGATCCAATATTACATATGTGTGAGTGGCAAAAGTATGTGAACCTTTGCTTTCAGTATCTGGTGTGACCCCCTTGTGCAGCAATAACTGCAACTAAACATTTCCGGTAACTGTTGATCAGTCCTGCACACCGGCTTGGAGGAATTTTAGCCCATTCCTCCGTACAAAACAGCTTCAACTCTGGGATGTTGGTGGGTTTCCTCACATGAACTGCTCACTTCAGGTCCTTCCACAGCATTTCGATTGGATTAAGGTCAGGACTTTGACTTGGCAATTCCAAAACATTAACTTTATTCTTCTTTAACCATTCTTTGGTAGAACGACTTGTGTGCTTAGGGTCATTGTCTTGCTGCATGACCCACCTTCTCTTAAGATTCAGTTCATGGACAGATGTCCTGACATTTTCCTTTAGAATTCGCTGGTATAATTCAGAATTCATTGTTCCATCAATGATGGCAAGCCGTCCTGGCCCAGATGCAGCACAACAGGCCCAAACCATGATACTACCACCACCATGTTTCACAGATGGGATAAGGTTCTTATGCTGGAATGCAGTGTTTTCCTTTCTCCAAACATAACGCTTCTCATTTAAATCAAAAAGTTCTATTTTGGTCTCATCCATCCACAAAACATTTTTCCAATAGCCTTCTGGCTTGTCCACATGATCTTTAGCAAACTGCAGACGAGCAGCAATGTTCTTTTTGGAGAGCAGTGGCTTTCTCATTGCAACCCTGCCATGCACACCATTGTTGTTCAGTGTTCTCCTGATGATGGACTCATGAACATTAGCCAATGTGAGAGAGGCCTTCAGTTGCTTAGAAGTTACCCTGGGGTCCTTTGTGACCTCACCGACTATTACACGCCCTGCTCTTGGAGTGATCTTTGTTGGTCGACCACTCCTTGGGAGGGGAACAATGGTCTTGAATTTCCTCCATTTGTACACAATCTGTCTGACTGTGGATTGGTGGAGTCCAAACTCTTTAGAGATGGTTTTGTAACCTTTTCCAGCCTGATGAGCATCAACAACGCTTTTTCTGAGGTCCTCAGAAATCTCCTTTGTTCATGCCATGATACACTTCCACAAACATGTGTTGTGAAGATCAGACTTTGATAGATCCCTGTTCTTTAAATAAAACAGGGTGCCCACTCACACCTGATTGTCATCCCATTGATTGAAAACACCTGACTAATTTCACCTTCAAATTAACTGCTAATCCTAGAGGCTCACATACTTTTGCCACTCACAGATATGTAATATTGGATCATTTTTCTCAATAAATAAATGACCAAGTATAATATTTTTGTCTCATTTGTTTAACTGGGTTCTCTTTATCTATTTTTAGGACTTGTGTGAAAATCTGATGTTGTTTTAGGTCATATTTATGCAGAAATATAGAAAATTCTATAGGGTTCACAAGCTTTCAAGCACCACTGTATGGGCCACTTTTTCCATGGAATAAAAACATTTATTCTATTCCCTTCTAGTGGGTTTATTGATGACATGTAATATCATATTGCTTATCCTCCATGTATTATGCCACTCTACTCAATGGAGAATGAGCATGCAATATTGACAACACGACGTCACATGTTGGAGCTGATGCGAAGATCCAATGACAAAACTTTTCTGCTGCACATGCGCACAATCATTTCTTTGTCGGCTGGGAAAGAGAGAAGACGAGGCTAATCCAGTGCTAGTTTTAAGCACTAAATAAATAAACTGAAAACTGAAACTAAAGACACGCTGAACACCCGAAAGGCTACCAAAACGTTGTTATATATTCTTCACACATATTTACAAGAGAAAAACATACCAACGGACATAAAAAAACTGGAAAAGAGACACATCGGAGATGTAAAACTTCCACACTAGTGAGTGACTATGACAGTTTGTAAACAAACACGGTGGCGACGTTTGCTTCATTAAAAGCGGAAGATTTAAAGAGAAAGATGCGCTGGACACCCGAAAGGCTACCAGAACTTCCCTGGATATTCTTCAGGCGTGTTTACAAGAGAAAAACAGACCAACAGACATTGAAAAACTGGAAAAGAGAGCAATAGCGGAAATATTGTCAAAGTTCTACTTGAAGGTGAGGAAAAGTGACAGAGACTTTTACAAAAGGACTTCACTCGTGGACTTCACTCAGCAAAGCCCTTTTGTTTTGAACAACTGCAATGTAACAATTAACTACGACCAAAAGTAACTGAACTTGAACTGTCAACCTGGATGTAGCTTGTATACAAGTCGGGTTGTTGTTCAGGCTTTTTGGACTTGGACCATTTTTATTGTTAGAACTTTGACTTTGTACAGTACATTGGATTGACAGAACATTGAATTACATTCAATCAGAATCAGCATTCAGTATTGGTCAGTTCCCCCCCGTTCTTAACTTTTTGTAAAATCTATAATTCTTCCATCAAATGTGTACGTAGTAAATAAATAAATAAATAATAGGCTTTTTTCGTGGTCTATCAGATATATTCCATTCAGCTACTCGTCTTCGACTTGTTCAATATCATGCTAGCTGAATGGAATATATCTCATATACCATGAAAAAAGCCAGCCAACATTATTTAAATAATAACCTCAACTTCATTTCAGTTATTATTCACCGATATTCACTTTGCCTTCGGCGAATAATTGTTAATTAATTATAACTTTAAAATAGTTGTGTGGTGAACAGTTAATTCACTGTTTGACTTTGTAAATTTGAAATGTATTTATCTGTGGAAAGAATGGAAATAAATATGTTAAAGTTGATTTGTTATAAACGGCTCTAAGAATAATCCATCAGTAGGTAAATCACACTGGAGCAAACCTTTGGTGCTGTTCTTGTTAAATATTCATTCATTCAGTTACTGGTCAGAAACCAGTGGAAACAGGAAGCAAGAACACACTCTGGTTGGGACGCCAGTCCATCACAGGGGATAGTGTTAGACGTATTAACCATTGAAAAAAAACCAAAAAACATCCCAACATAAATAAACTGCAAATGAATCAGCAGTTGTGGATGCAGAGCATCACAGTTTTGGAATGATGATGAGATTTCCTCCTCGAAATAATATCTGCTCACGTCTCTCTTTCATTTGCACCATGCACAGCAGCTCTGGTCAGAGTTATTTATAAATTTGTCATTAAAATCAGATCAGCTCAACCTCCATGTGGCAACGACCCCAGAACAGCCACTGACACCCTTTCTGTTTCTGTTTGTTTACCCCACTTAGAGTCATGGTTACGGCCTTACAGGCTTTAGTGGTGACCAGCCAGCAGTGTTTAATCTCAGACATGCAGACAGAGGATTCCCAACCCCTTCACGGACCCTGACCTCATTTACTCCTGCAGCTGTGCCCATGTGTTCTGCTATATCTGGCATAGCCAGGTCCATTGTCAATGAGAAGGAGGGAAAGGAACGTCCACAGTCCCTTCCTCGTTAATTTATGAAGGCCTTACATCATTCCAACCAGGTTAAAATTAGACAGAGATGTGACGAGATGCATTTCTTTTAAAGATAGATGATATCGCGTAGTTATTGCAGCAATCCGGGTTGTCTATGTTGCTGTGGAATTTCTATTATGAGTAAATTAAATTACGGTACCAGTTAAAAGTTTGGACACACCGACTCATTCATAGTTTTTTTTTTTTTTTTTTTACAATTTTCTACATTGTAGAACAATACCGAAGACATCAAAACTATGAAATAACATATGGAACATACACTCACTGGCTAATTTTTAAGGTACACGCATCCATCTGCTGTTTTATGCAGTTATCTAAATCAGCCGATCCCTTGACACACAGCCGATCCTTTCATGCACAATGCATCAAATCATGCAGATACAAATCAAGAGCTTCAGTTAATGTTCACTTCAAACATCAGAATGGGAAAATTGTGATCTCAAAGTGTGACTTTCACTGTTTCACAGCATGGGGACTGGTTTGAGTATTTCAGAAACTGCTGATCTCTTGGGGTTTTCACACACACAACAACATTCTCTAAAGTTTACACAGAATGGTATGAAAAAAAACACAGAATGAGCGACAGTTCTGTTGGTGGAAACAAATGCCTTGTTGATAAGCGAGGTCAGAGGAAAATGGCCAGATTGGTTCAAGCTGCCAGGAAAGATATAGCAACTCATATAATCACTCTTTACAACCGTGGTGAGCAGAAAAGCATCTCAACATGGAACAGTAGATGACCACATTGGGTTCCATTCCTGCCAGCCAAGAACAGGAACCTTAGAATCAAGAACAAGTTCCTATTAAAGTTGTCGGTGAGTGTATACGGAATTATGAGGGTAAAAAAAAAAAAAAAAAGTGTTAAGAAACAAAATCTGTTTCATATTTTAGATTCTTCAACATAGCCAGTGTTTACCTTGATGACGCTTTGCACACTACTGGCATCATCTTAACCAGCTTCATGAGGTCGTCACCTGGGATGCTTTTCAAGCGACATATGTGCCTTGTCAAAAGGTAATTCGTGCAATTTCTTGCCTTCTTAAAGCTAGACAGCCTTTCGATTTCATGAAATCGGTGAAATTTAGTTCCCTCTGAAATTTGGTCATTGCAATATATGTTTATTTCTGTAATATCTCAAAAAAAAAAAAAAAAACCCAGGCCATTCTGTGGCTGGGAAGTTATTTAATTTGAGGGGATTCCCGAGCAAATAATGTGCATGAAATCGCTCGCTTCACGCAGTCAAAGGAAGTACAATGTGCACATGCACAGGTTTCTTCTTCTTCATCTTTTGGGTTTTACGGCAGCTGGCATCCACAGTGCTGCATGACTGCCATCTACAGGTTTACCTTGGACCGTGCACTGACCGTTCCATCATTCTGTCACTAAATGAACAGCTGATCACACCGAGGTGCTCGCTGAGCGCCGATATTTATTAGTTTGGTCCTGTGTTTCTTTTTGTTCGTATATAACAACGTCTTTTCTTCTCGCTTTCCAATACTGTAGTCGGTCTTTCACGTTTCATTCGCACACTCACGTCCTCCATTGTTCTCTCCTGTTTCAAATTTGTATCCCACAATGCCTTGCGCGAAAAGGGAAAGCCCACCGTGTGATACACGACGTAGTATCTTGAATTGCGTTATGGCGAAGCAGGAAAAGATAGCGGAGAATTTAGGGCCACATGGCCCTAAATTCATTAATTGCTGTATTAAAAAAAAAAAAAAAAAACTAATAAAATTGGAAGTCTGTGATTCAAATTCAGTAGCTTTCGGTCCACTAAACAAAAATAACTGGGTGTCGGGGAAAATTCTTTTTATGACCTACACTTGAAAAATCTGAAAGGTAGTCTACCTTTAATGCGTTTGAGATCGAACAGTAAACAGTAAATAATAAAACTATAGTAAATAGCTCTATTCCACAACTGTAATAGTAGTCCATTCCATTACTTTACATTACAGGAATTTAGCAGACGCTCTTATCTAGAGTGACGTACAACGAGTGCAACAGTTTGGTACAAGAAGTGCTGAATTTTTAGATAAGAAAGTTCTCGTGCCAACTGAACAAGTGACCGAATAACATTTCATGTAATATTGTGTTGAAGTAACAACAATCAGCAAACTGCCAAGGAAAACAAGCCAACCAGACAAACGAGCTGACAAAGTACAACGAAATAGAGAAAAATAAATCCCCAACGGCTAACACCAAGTCATCATGACCAGGCTAGACAGGCTTGGTTGGTCAAGGTCACTATGTGATTACACAGTGAGCAGGGAAGCAGGAGAGAGGTATAGTCTGAAGAGGTAGAGTCTTCAGTTTGTGCTTGAAGGTGGTCAGAGAGTTGACAGTTCTAACCTCGATGGTAAGGTCATTCTATCAATGGGGAGCCAGGACAAACAATACGGATTGCTCAAGACTCCTATGTCAAGAACCGCCCAAGTAAGTAAAGAGAAACATCCATCATTACTTTAATACATGAAGCGTCTTTTAGTTCCATCCATCCATTATCTGTAGCCGCTTATCCTGTCCTACAGGGTCGCAGGCAAGCTGGAGCCTATCCCAGCTGACTATGGGCAAGAGGCAGGGTACACCCTGGACAAGTCACCAGATCATCGCAGGGCTGACAGCATCTTTTAGTTAATAAAAATAAAGAAAAAACATTGAATTAGGGTGGCATGGTGGTGTTTTGGTTCACCTCACAGCAAGAAGGTTCTGGGTTTGAGCCCAGTGGCCGATGGCAGCCTTTCTGTATGGAGTTTGCATGTTCTCCCTGTGTCTATGTGGGTTTCCTCCGGGTGCTCCAGTTTCCCCCAAAGACATGTGGATAGGTTAACATGGGGCGGCCTTAGGCTGAAGTACCCTTGAGCGAGCCCCCTAACCCCCAATTGCTCCCTGGGCGCTGTTAGCATAGCTGACCACTGCTTCAGATGGGTTAAATGCAGAGAGGAATTTCACAAGTTTACATGTGATGAATAAAGTTCTTCTTCTTCTTCTTCTTCTGTATTACAAGGTGTTTCCAAACTTTTGATTGGTACTGTATATTTTTGCTTGTTTTCCTAAAACCAGTAGGGTGCATCAGTTGCCCTCACTTTCATAAAATCTGATGCATTTTTGTTTGGGTGTTCCTTTTCACCAATAAAGACATCCTGTAAAATTTTTTGACCATATTCAAAAGTCTAATGGTGGCACCATGAGGTTCATTTTTTGCCAAAAAATGCTTATTTTATGTTTTCACGTAAGGTTTGAATCACAATGTTGGACTCCATTTATTGATTTCTTGTGACCCAGAGATCATGTTAAGAACCTTTGCAAGGGATTGAGAAGCATTAATGTGATTCATAATACATTTGTATTGTTTAAAAGTAGTTGAACAATGATTCAATGAACAGCTAAAACTCAAACTGTGCTTGATAATATATTTAGAATATGTACTAAAAATGTGGATCTAAGATATTTGGTATACTCTATAAGGTGCCATAATGTTTCATGAAAAGTGATCGAAATTTTGTCATAAAAGTCATAAAATAGCAGCTTTTTCCAGAACTTTGAGCTCCTGGTGCCACCATTAAACTTTAGAATTTTGTCAAAATATTTCACCCAGTGTGTTTTCTTACCAAAAGGAACATAAAAACAAAAATGCATCATGATCGGAGGAACTTTTCATTTTTAGGGGGCAACTGATGCACCCTAAAAACCAGTCATCGTATTTGTTGCAGCACAGACACGTGTGACATTATCTGATGCTTTATACGACATCTTTTTTTCATATGTGCCAAATCAGCATTTGTTCTCTGAATAGCATTTTAGTTAATGTTGCAATAGTTCCCTGGTTCCGTTTTCTTTTCTGCAACATCAGTCAGATTTTAAACCTGATGTGCTGATTCGCAAGTTATAAAGGAAACACCAGGGTCTTAAAACTTGCTTGAAATGAAATGCAAAAAAGTTCATCCAAAAAACAGGGTTAAGAATAACATGAACAGAATACAGAGTAGATCCTGATTCCGAAACACTATCAGCAGCTACTTCAGGACAGTGAACTCTAATTTGGACATACTGTATACTGTAATCATGATGACTTCACATAATGAATTTATGAGAGAACATGTGCAGTTAATTTCCTTCAGAGAAGCATACCGCATACTGTCCAGTCACCCACTGAGTCTGCATCATATCAGGAAAGTCATGTGACTACTCGCTACTCATAAACCTTTCAGCTTCATGCAGAATTGATACGATGAGCAGGTAAGTGAGGCAAGCCTTGGACCAATAGGCTTCTTCGACAGGGGTGACATCATCTGACCGTTCTGTGGTGTGACTGCAGCATGCGTCATAGCAACAGAAGATGAATAGTTCATGCCAATCCTTTCAGGACAGCACCATAGAGGCTCTGATGGGATTAATTACTAGGTGATATTACATTACCACTGTATACAGTAAGTGGATTCTCCATGATGTTTGCCTTTTAAAAAACGTTTTTAAGAACACGTGTCGGTCCTCCTAAAGTCATTAGGTACTGTATCACTTGGCTCTTGCATAACACATGATCTCTCAAATTGCAAAAGTCTACATTTTCCAAGGTTTTTTTTTTTTTAAACCGATTGTGTGCATTGTGGTATTCCGCTGTATCATGAGCTTGTTAGTAAGAAGTCTGTTGATCCTCAGATTATGCCATTCTGTAATGTTAGAAGAGCTGACACTATTGCAGATATATATTTGTGCGAGTCATCATTATGAAAGCTGATCATACACTAATATGATGCCACTACCTCCAGTGGCTTTTGGCACGTTATCTTGGCATCTTCAGATTTTTACAGATCAATTTACACCCAAGTACAGGATTCACACCCTTCTCTCATTATTTGGCAGCAATTACAGATTTGAATCTTCTTGGATAACTCTCGACAAGCTTTACTTATCTAGGTTTGAGAAGTTTCTCCCATTCTTCCTGGCAGATCCTCTCGAACTCAATCTGATTGGACGTGGAGGGTCTGTGAACCACCGTCTTCAGCTTCATTTTCTCTCTTCTCCTGGGTCACAGACTTGTCCTGAAGCCACTCCAGCCTTGTCTTGGCTGTACGCTTTGAGTCATTCTCATGCTGAAACTTGAACCTTCGTCCCAGTCCGAGGTTGGGTGAACTCTGGAGCAGGTTTTCTTCAAGAACCTCTCTGTATTTGTCTGCATTCATCCTTCCCTGAAGTCTGACCAGTCTGCCTGTCTCTGCCAAGTACCTGAGAAGTACCTCCAGAACACGGTGCTGCCACCACCATGCTTCACCATAAAGGCCAATTTATACTTCTGAGTAGAATCTATGCCATAGCTACAGTGTTGAAGCTCACGCAGAATTAAGTATTTACACTTGTGCGCATCTCCTCGCGGAGGCGTTGTCGCATAAAACGCACCAGAATTTAATGTGTTTACATAGAAAAAGAGCAGAATGCAAGTTCTGAGTTTTACTGCAAGGATAACAAGATCAACTGTGAGCTGCTGCTCACTTGCGTATCCCCGCGCTCTCGCTTATATCAGAGTGCAAGCAATCAAAGGAATAGGACACTTATTATGAATGTTGACTTTAACAAATAATTAACCCTGAAACAAGTGAGTAAAGAGCAGCGTCTCTCCCCAGGAAGTTCAAATAGCATCCTGGTAAACTGTCATTTTAAAATAGCATTTTGCTTCTTGAAATAGCGTCAAACTCCACCCTATAGGTTTCGTAAATACAAATCAGTCGGTAAATAGGACGTCGACGTGCTGAAAACGGTATACACAGTATAGAACCCCCAAGCTGAAGCTCGGTACCAAATATCAAGCAGTTGTGATTTGTAGTTATTGAGAAAAGTGTTAGGAAAATGTTGTAAATCCACGCTATGTTTCTTAAATACATCGTCAGTAAACAGGAAGTTGACGTGCGAAAGACCTGAAAAAAACAAAAAAAAACAAAACAGTACACACGGTATAGAACCCCAAGCTGAAGTTTGGTACCAAGTGGCTATGATTTGTGGTTGTTGAGAAAAAGGGTGTTTGGGACAGACGGAAATACAGACGGATGGCCAGAGGTAAACCAGTATATCCCCCTCCTTCGGAGCAGGGGTAGGGTATAATAAACAGAAAATAACAGAAAAAATATTTTGAAACAAATTTACTGTGGAAAAAAGAACCTTGCGTGATCAATTATAAACCAAGTGAATTCTGACCGAAAGCTTTTCTGAACCGTTTTAACTCCTTTGTATTCAGCAGAACGAGTGGCTCGAAGCGAAAGTCCCGCTGCACTCTCAGAAACGAGGCACAAAAATAACGTCATAGTGTTTAAATCCACAGTATTAAACTGGGTGGCTGTTATAATGGTCTCCAGCTGCTATAGAGCCTCACACTTTAGATATTTACACTACCGTTCAAAAGTTTGGGGTCACACAGACAATTTTGTGTTTTCCATGAAAAGTCACACTTTTATTTACCACCATAAGTTGTAAAATGAATAGAAAATATAGTCAAGACGTTTTTCTGGCCATTTTGAGCATTTAATCGACCCCACAAATGTGATGCTCCAGAAACTCAATCTGCTCAAAGGAAGGTCAGTTTTATAGCTTCTCTAAAGAGCTCAACTGTTTTCAGCTGTGCTAACATGATTGTACAAGGGTTTTCTAATCATCCATTAGCCTTCTGAGGCAATGAGCAAACACATTGTACCATTAGAACACTGGAGTGATAGTTGCTGGAAATGGGCCTCTATACACCTATGGAGATATTGCACCAAAAACCAGAGATTTGCAGCTAGAATAGTCATTTACCACATTAGCAATGTATCGAGTGGATTTCTGATTAGTTTAAAGTGATCTTCATTGAAAAGAACAGTGCTTTTCTTTCAAAAATAAGGACATTTCAAAGTGACCCCAAACTTTTGAACGGTAGTGTATATTAACACTATATCATGACAGGAGATGCCTGATTTTCATGGAGAAGGAGCAGCCAGAAATGCGTAGGAGGAAATACGATTCTAGCAAGGGGACCAATCACAGTTGTTGTGGTTTGTCTCACGTGATGTGTAGTTACATTTCTGGAGAGGTGCACATCAGGCTATAGCATAGGGTACAAGTAGAGTACAGGTAGAGTATCCGGACGCGCTGTAGCCTCGATGCAGGAATATAAACTGGCCTTAAAGGTTGTATTAGCCAAGTGACGAGCACTACCTGGTTATCATCAGATTCAGATGTACCATTTGGAGTTCAATTCAAAGGAAAAAAAAAAAAAAGAAAAAAGATTCTCTAGTCTCATATGACCTCAGAGCACCCGTTATGTCTTTTACCCAGGAGTGGCTTCTGTCTAGGTCTGGCTGATGACATATTTCCAAGATTGTTATTCTTCCAGCAGGTTCTCCCATTGTTGCTGAGGACCTCTGAAGCTCTGTTGGAGTGGCCACTGGGTTCTTGGTCACCTCCCTAAACACCCCCATTCCAGACCAGTTACACTACATTATTGGCATCTTATCCAGAGTAACGTACAACATACCCAGAGCAGCCTGGGGAGCAGTGTGGTTAGGTGCCTTGCTCAAAGCCATTCCTGCTGGTCTAGGGAATCGAACCAGTGATCTTTTGGTCCCAAAGCTGCTTCACTAACCAGTAGGCCAGGGTTTCCCCCAGTTACTGAGTTTGGATGGACAGTCAGCTCTAGGAAGTCCTGGTGCTTCCAAACGTCTTCCATTTCACAAGAATGGACCCAAACTGTGCTCTGAGAAACATTCAAAGCTCCAGAAATGGTTTTACACCCCCACCCAGAACTGTCTCAACACAATCTGATTAGGGTTTACGAGGAGTTCCTTAGACATCAGGGCTTGGTTTTTGGTCTGATATGTACTGTGAACTGTGGAACATTATACACACAGATGTGTGTGTTTCTAAATAAAACGTCTCGTCAATTGAATTTGCCCCAGGTGGAGTCCCCAGTCAAGTTCTCGAGACATGTCAAGATAAGCGAAGCAAACAGATATGCACCTGAGCTCAGATTTGTGGACTGCAAAATTATTTAAAAAAGAGATTTCAGTGTTGGGGGATTTAAAAGTCCAAACATTTTTGAAAAACATATTTTTGCTTTGTCATTATGGATTATTACATTTAATTTTTTGAAACTTTACTTTTTTTTTTTAAATTAAACATACAGTAAAGTATGCCAAAACCAGAAGGGGTCTGAGTACTTTTTTCTGAATTCACTGTAGGCTACCTTTAATGCAAGCAAGCAGTTGATGGTGTTCTTAAAAATACTATAATGTATGTATATGTGTAGCTACAGTGGCATGCAAAAAAGTTAGGGCACCCTTACTGAAAATGTCTGTTACTGTGAATAGTTAAGTGAGCAGAAGATGAACTGATCACCAAAAGGCATAAAGGTAAAGACGGCACATTTCTTTTCAGTGTTTTCTGCAAGATTTGTGTATTATTTTTGTTTTGTACAATTGGAGAGTGAAAAGAGAAAAGGAACACCATGCGAAAGTTTGGGCACCTCAATACATTTGAGTTCTCAGGTAACTTTTACCAAGGTTCAAGACCTTAATTAGCTTATTGAGCTGTGGCTTGTTCAAATTCTTCATTAGGAAAGGTCAGATGATGCAGATTTCAAAGCTGTATAAATTCTCTGACTCCTCAAACTTGTCCCTAAAATCAACAGCCATGGGCTCCTCTAAGCAACTCCCTCGCATTCTGAATAATAAAATAATTGATGCTCACAAAGCAGGAGAAGGCTACAAGAACGTAGCAAAGTGTTTTCAGGTAGCTGTTTCCTCAGATTGTAATGCTATTAAGAAATGGCAGTGAACAGAAACAGCGGAGATCAAGGTGAGGTCTGGAAGATGAAGAAAACTTTCTGAAAGAACTGCTCGTTGGATTGCTAGAAAGGCAAATAAAAACCCCTGTTTGACTGCAAAAGACCTTCAGAAAGGTTTAGCAGACCCTGGAGTGGTGGTGCACTGTTCTACTATGCAGCAACACCTGAACAAATATGACCTTCATGGAAGAGTCATCAGAAGAAAACCGTTCCTGCATCCTAGCCACAAAATTCAGCATCTGAAGTTTGCAAATGAACATCTAAATAAGCCTGATGCATTTTGGAAACAAGTCCTGTGGACTGATGAAATCAAAATAGAACTTTTTGGCCACAATGTGCAAAGGTATGCTTGTAGAAAAAAGGGGGCCAAATTCCAGGAAAAGGACACCTCTCCAACTCTGAAGCATGGGTGTGGATCGGTCATGCTTTGGGGTTGTGTTGCAGCCAGTGGCACAGGGCGCATTTCACTGGTCGAGGGAAGCATGGATTCGAATAAATACCAGCAAATTCTGGAAGCAAACATCACACCATCTGTAAAAAAGTTGAAGCTAAAGAGAGGATGGGTCCTACAATAAGATGATGATCCAAAACACACCTCAAAATCTACAATGGAATACCTCAAGAGGCACAAGCTGAAGGTTTTGCCCGGGCCCTCACAGTCCCCTGACCTAAACATCATTGAAAATCTGTGGATAGATCTCAAAAGAGCAGTGCGTGCAAGACAGCCCAGGAAACCTGTAGAACTGGAAGCCTTTTGCAAGGACGAATGTGTGAAAATCCCCCAGGTAAGAACTGAAAGATTATTAGCTGGCTAAAAAAAAGTGTTTACAAGCTGTGATACTTGCCAAAGGGGGTGTTACTAGGTACTAACCATGCAGGGTGCCCAAACTTTTGCTTCAGGCCCTTTTCCTTTTTTGTCATTTTGAAAATGTAAAAGATGAAAATAAAAAATTGTTTTTGCTTAAAATATAAAGGGAATGAGTCATCTTTAACTTTATGCCTTTTAGAGATCATTTCATCTTGCTTAACTGTTCACAGTAACAGCAATTTTGACCAGGGGTGCCCAAACTTTTGCATACCACTGTAGAGTTTGTCATTTTTTTGTTTTAATCCTACTGGAGTATTGACCATGGTTAACAGTTTTAAACTGACTCCTAAAGGATAGTAGTTTCCCATTGAAATGCATCATCCTTAAGTTTCTTCTCTTAATAAATCTGTCCCGTCACGTTTACAGTCGGTTCAGAATGCTGCTGCTAGGTTACTCAGAAGATCTAGCAGACACTGTCACATCACCCATCTGCTCAGCTCCGTTCACTGGCTCCCCGTTTACTACAGGATACAGTTTAAGAGCCTTACTATTGCATATAGGGCACTTCATGGCCAAGCCCCCACTTATTCATTTCCATACACCTGCACGTTCCCTTAGGTGGGGTTTACATTAGACCGTATCAGCGGATCATCAGATTAACGTTTTTAAAACGATTAGTGTGCACACAGCAACACCAATACATGATTTGCGTGCACACAGCAACACCAATACACGGATACGCTTGGCTCCGCAGGCATCCTGCGCTCCAAATCACTCCGCCCTGAACAGCGAGTGCCCTCTGGAGGGTGCGCACTCCGGCCCTGCGCAGCTCACAGAGCACGCGAGTGAAGTGAACAAGCTGTGATTCGGGACTGAGCTGCTGTGTGTGTGATCCCAGCGCATATCACTTACCACTTGCAAGTGGAAGGATGGCAAGCCTAAAGACAATCATAACTACACAATGGACAGTATTTGCATCAGTATTTGCAGTATTTTCATACTTTTATACTCTTTAATGAAAGGTGATACAAGGCGGAAGTCCGCGCCGTTTTTCAGCAGTCGCGTCACATGACCAACGCCAGAGAATCAGGAAGGTGGATGTCACAGTGACGTTGTCCAATGACGACGCCAGCTAGAGCTCAGCACAGCGTATCCGCGTATCCTCAATGTTTACACAGCACTGGACCAGACACGATCTAGATTGAATACGTGGACCCTGGCGGATTCCCGTTTCCCGGCGTTTTAATGTAAACGTACAGTGCATCCGCGAAGAAAACGAGACAGATACGGTCTAATGTAAACTTGGCCTTAGATCTAACAACCTCGTCAGTTCCGCGCACTCGTTTAAAGACCTGTAGCGACCGAGATTTTGAGGTTGTCTGCCCACCCATTTCAAGTTCGCGGACTCTGTGGACCATTTTAAAAGGCAGTTGAAGACTCCCTTGTTTAAACAAGCATTTGGGTAAACGCCTGGCCGATCCTTTTTATTCCTTATGCGCTTCTTGTGCGTTATTTCTATTTTATTTGCTTTTGTAAAGCACGTTGTGACTTTTGTCTGTGAAAAGTGCTATATGAATAAATTTTACTTACTTTACTGACTTATCATCCTAATTTTCACATAATTTATCTTTAAAATGCCAGTTTCTTACATTCATTCAAATGAAGGGCCAAACTAAACCTGCAACATCATTCCTGAGCTTGCTGTGTCATTAAGAAACAGAATAAACATGATGCAACAGCACTTCAATGTTTGCAATGACTTGTCTGCCTCTTGTTTCAGTAATTCATATAAACAGTTCCAGCTTAAAAAAAAAACAAAAAAAACAGAATGGGAAAAAACAAAAGTTTAAAAGGTAACTTCATCATCATGGATCATGTGACAAGGTAAAATTTCCTGTTTGCTAAAACCCGAGAGAAAAGAACGCCTGTACTGTTTGTCATGTGACTGCATTGCAATACTGGAAAACACGCTGGGTGGTGGCATCTAGAATGAAAGCTCACAGTCAGCATGAGCGCTGCAGTTTCAGGGATTAGTCATGTCACTGCTGAGAGCTTCTGAATCATCTTTAGTGGCACCCGACCTCATAATTGGCTAGGCCAAAAGGACTTCTTTATAGAACTGATTTTCTGGTATTTACAAGATCAACTGTTAGCTACTGCTCACTTGCGTATCCCCGCGCTCTCACTTACATCAGAGTGCAACCAATCGAAGGAATAGGACGCTTATTATGAATGTTGACTTTAACAAATAATTAACCCTGAAACAAGTGAGTAAAGAGCAGTGTCGCTCCCCAGGGATTTCACACAGCATCCTGCTAAACTCATTTTGAAATAGCATTTTGCTTCTTGAAATAGCGTCAAAATCCACCCTATATGTTTCGTAAATACATTCAGTCGGTAAACAGGAAGTCGATGTGTGACAGACCTGAAAACGGTCTACACGGTATCGAACCCCCAAGCTGAAGCTCGGTACCAAATATCAAGCAGTTGTGATTTGTAGTTGCTCAGAAAAGAGTTACGGGTTGTTTTACAATCAGGGTACGCAAGCTAAAAATCACATTTAACACTTATTATCTTCAAAAGGCTTGACTAAATAAACTTGGTTGTTTATTGTAGCCCTGTGATAGCTCTATTTACCATGCAAAAAAAAAATTTGGTGATAACGTTATTTTTGGTGAATGTCTGGCAATGTGTGTCATATTTAGCAAAATTACTCGTGTCATTTAGAAAAAGTGCTTTTTTGACCGCAGGTAGCTCCAAAAGGGATGCACTTAAATCATTCTTTATACCATAAAACATATTTGGTTCCATATCATTGGAAACATAGTTAAGTTTTAATGTTGAATGCCAGTAAGTTTTCAGACTATTTTGATCAAATTAGTATGGAATTGTGTCAAAAAAAATGTCCTCTCCGAGACAGCTAATTTTTCAATATAAAATAACATATCTAAAATGATTATTTTCATCCTAAAATGTGGTCAAGATATTGGGACATAAATATTAGAGACAACTAACACAAAGCTTATAGACTTGTATTTAAAAGCACTATGGAAGTAGTGGGGCGGCACGGTGGTGTAGTGGTTAGCGCTGTCACCTCACAGCAAGAAGGTCCGGGTTCGAGCCCCGTGGCCGGCGAGGGCCTTTCTGTGCGGAGTTTGCATGTTCTCCCCGTGTCCGCGTGGGTTTCCTCCGGGTGCTCCGGTTTCCCCCACAGTCCAAAGACATGCAGGTTAGGTTAACTGGTGACTCTAAATTGAGCGTAGGTGTGAATGTGAGTGTGAATGGTTGTCTGTGTCTATGTGTCAGCCCTGTGATGACCTGGCGACTTGTCCAGGGTGTACCCCGCCTTTCGCCCGTAGTCAGCTGGGATAGGCTCCAGCTTGCCTGCGACCCTGTAGAACAGGATAAAGCAGCTAGAGATAACGAGATGAGATGGAAGTAGTGGATTCTGAATTGTCAAAAAAAAAAAAAAGTCCTCTCCGAGAATCACTTCATTTGTTTCTCCCAGCCCTGCTTACAGCTACACTTAATCTTCTTTATCTTAAATATTTTTTTTGGGCTTTTTCCACCTTTACTGGATAGGACAGTGTAGAGACAGGAAATGAGCAGGAGAGAGACGGGGAGGGATCGGGAAATGACCTCAGGTCGGAATCGAACCCGGGTCCCCAGATTTATGGTATGGCGCCTTATCCACCTGAGCCATGACGCCCCCTAATCTTCTTTATCTTATAGCGGATTACACAAAACTACCATACACATATGTCAAAAAATGACCTGAAATCTGTTCTTTAACTTGTCCTTCACTTAAAAACTGGTACAAGAACCAGTTTGAATCAATTTGAATTTTGGATCCCTGTGACACAAACTTTGTACCCTGATTGTAAAACAACCCTTATGAAAATTTAGTAAATCCACCATGTGTTTCATCAGTCGGTAAACAGGAAGTCAATGTGCGACAGACCTGAAAACGGTCTACATGGTATAGAACCCCAAGCTGAAGTTTGGTACCAAGTGGCTATGATTTGTGGTTGCTGAGAAAAAGGGTGTTTCAGATGGACAGAGGTAAACCAATATACCCCACCTCCTTTGAAGCAGGGGTATTATTATTATAATAATAATAACTTTGTGGTTAAAAAAATAAATAAAAATCCAGATAGACCGCCTCCTGCTTTATCATATGAGAGCTGTTCATACTCACGAGGAACCTTCTTGCTGCTGTAAAGAATGTGGTTACCACAGAACCTCGCAAGAACTTCTATACCTACAGTTCCATCATTTTAATACCTTCAGTACGGTTTTCTTTCTGTACACGACCCCGTATGTATATTGTAATGATTTATAATCCGGTGTCACTCAGAAGATGACGGCTTCCACTTTCCTCAAGTCGTCTCAGGGACTTTTTCCTTACCACAGTCACCTATCAAATATCGAGATATATATTATCTATATCCAGATTTCTGTGAAGCTGGTTTGGACAAACTGAAAAAAAAAAAAAACTGAATTGAAGTGAAATGTACAACATTAAATGCACAGCTCAGTCAATGTTTGGTTCCAGTTTGTTCTTCCCTAACCAAGAATGACTTCATAAGCAGCTTTGTAATTCTGCATTTGTTGCCTCAGGGAAAACCGTAAAATCACACAAGACATGCTTCGACAAAGTAAACTGGAGATGGAGCTTACCAAGAACAGCACGTCACAACCTTCTAAGGAATGACAAAATGTAATCAGAGCGAGGGTTTCTAAGGAATACTTGGCCTAGCTCATGACCAGAACTCCTTAACACCCAAACACAAACATCTTGTGTGCTGAAAAACAGCTGTACACCAGAACACAACGGAAGCTGTTTGAGTGTTCTCTAGGGTGCATCAGTCGCCCCCTAAAAATGAAAAGTTCCTCCGATCATGATGCATTTTTGTTTTTATGTTCCTTTTGGTAAGAAAACACACTGGGTGAAGCATTTTGACAAAATTCTAAAGTTTAATGGTGGCACCAGGAGCTCAAAGTTCTGGAAAAAGCTGATATTTTCTGACTTTTATGACAAAATTTCGATCACTTTTCATGAAACATTATGGCACCTTATAGAGTATACCAAATATCTTAGATCCACATATTCTAAATATATTATCAAGCACAGTTTGAGTTTTAGCTGTTCACTGAATCATTGTTCAACTACTTTTAAACAATACAAATTTATTATGAATCACATTAATGCTTCTCAATCCCTTGCAAAGGTTCTTAACATGATCTCTGGCTCACAAGAAATCAATAAATGGAGTCCAACATTGTGATTCAAACCTTACGCGGAAACATAAAATAAGCGTTTTTTGGCAAAAAAAATTGAACCTCATGGTGCCACCATTAGACTTTTGAATATGGTCAAAAAATTTTACAGGATGTCTTTATTGGTGAAAAGGAACACCCAAACAAAAATGCATCAGATTTTATGAAAGTGAGGGCAACTGATGCACCCTAGTGTTCTCCTCTATTACCCCTTTTCCACCAAATCAGTTCCAGGGCTGGTTCGGGGCCAGTGCTGGTTCACAACTCGTTCAACTTGCGAGCCAGCTGAGAACCAGTTTGCTTTTCCATAGCTCGCGGTGCTAAGCGGAGCCACGTCATTACATCGCTGTATACGTCAGTTACGTCGCTGTATACGATAGTTACGGCGCTATGTTTACATAAACCTTGGCACGAATATCAAAGCAAAAACAACACGGAAGAAGCAGCAGCAGCAACAACAATAATAATAATGGATGACTTCGCGTTTGTACAGCTGCTGCTTCTCGCCGCTTAAAAATGGCGATCTTTCGTGGTCTTGTTATTGTTGTTGGTCTTAACAACTCCTCCCCCCCCGCTGACGTAAGCGGTTCTTTCCTCTGGCCCAGCAGAGAGTTGGTGCTAGCCTGGAACCGGTTTTTCTGGCCCCAGAGCCAGTTCTTTGTCAGTGGAAACAGAAAACCCGGTTCCAAACTAAGCACTGGCCCCGAACCAGCCCTGGAACTGCTTTGGTGGAAAAGCGGCATATGTAAATGAAAGCCAATGACTTAATTACAGTATAGTGCAAATATATGGCTAATATGGACCATCTTCACCACAGTGATAGCAATTTCTTATTTTTCATTCAAGGATGGGAATTCGTTTGCATTTATTTTTTAATATTCTTCATTAGTGTCAATAAGTTAAGATTCAGTTAGTCTCTCCTGGTTCATTCTACCGTACTTGCTGTTTCTGTTAACCACATTTATTACAATCCATTTAATGAATTCAAGTTTGGTCAAAACCCAAAATAACTGAGGTTTAACTCCTGGCTCATGCAGTGCCTACCATCTAAAAACTAGCGTCTGAAACACTGAGCATGCTCGGCGCGCCCTCTTGATAAGAAATACAGAAAAATCACAGCCGATCAAAAATTATCCACCATTTTCACAATCACAATATGTCCGTATGTTCTGGATCAACCCCCATGCCAAGTTCTGGAGCTGAAAAAGGAGCATGGAATGCTGTTCGTCTGAGATAGGACAGGGCGAAACGGAACAAACAAAAAACAACAAGATTAGGTTTCCTGGGGTCTTTAAGGAGCTCGCAAGACCCTGGGTCATTCTCCATCTTAACTGTAAAGAAAATATGGATTAAAAAAAAAAGGCCAGAGAGTCTCTCCCCTATCAATCACTAGCCAATCATGTGCATCTGTAAGCTCGTGTATGTAGAAGTGGGCGGTGCTTCTTCCTCCAAGTGTGTTACGTCACCCCCGCCGATGTGTCAGGACCAGCGGCTCGAAAAGAGGCTGTCGGCTGGCTTCGGAAGAAGCGTGTGATAGGTTTCGCCCTCTGGTGTTATACAGAAGAGCTGCCTGATGGGCGGGAAACGATGACCAAGTTAGGAAGGGGGGAAACAAAAAAAAAAGTTATGAAAACCGAGCTCCATAATTTGTGGGGGGAGCCATCCAGGGTTACAGGGAAAAACTGCAAGTCATTCATGACACACCTTTCCACTGAATCCAAGTTTTCCCCTGTGAAATGAAAAGATAAAGGGAACATTGTGCTGTATTGCTGTTCGGAGCTTCAGGAACTTGATCTCCATGTTTACTTGTGCAGTTCATGAGGATTGCTGAAAGCTTCATAAACATTGGCTGCAAATTCTTTCACTTGTTGAGTCATTAAAAGATCCTGGAACAACAACAACAAAAACAACGGTAAACATTAGCAATGAAGCTACACGTTAGACGCCAACGTCATAAACACTATGTAATTTAATCCGAGACTGGAGTTGAGCCTCGGTCTTAAAAAGCAACCCTTAAAGGGGATCAGAGGGCAATATATAGAGCAAATATAACAATAAAACACACATTAACGAAGCTTATTCAAGACTTACAAAAGTTTTTTGTTCTAAGGTTGGAAAGTTATAGTGTTTTGAAAGTAGCTCGAGCAAACTATTTCCGCAGTTTGAACAGCCCGCCATGATATTAATTTTATCCAATCAGAATGCACGTTCATTTTCTCTGCGTAACACTCATGACGTATGTATGTGCCCAGTTGTGTTGGCTCACTGAGGTTGGGAATAGCACGTGTGAAATACCTGTTTCTGCCTCTTGCGACGATTTCGCAAGTCCACGGGTGGCGCCTATCTCATTGCAGCAAATAAATTCTGCTGGACTCGTGAGCAACTCCACGGTACATTTTACGCACGAGCACCACGCCGTGTCACCTGCACGCGGACGCTCTGCCCCACGCTCGCCATGCCCATGGTCAGCATCGGTCTCATCCTCGCCGTCATCCGAGCTTTCTTCTCTTATTTCGTCACCGGAGTCGAGAGTACCTCTCCTAGCTATTTTAAGTTCGTTTCTTAAGACAAGGATTTTTTAAGATGTTACCTTGTTGACAGTTTCGGCGAGAATCTTCCGCCTTCTTCAAAACGGTCACCAGATGTGTCCTGGAGGAGCGACCTGACAGCAGGAAGCGTGAACTACCTGTCAAATTGGGCGGGACGTTCACGCCTCCGTAGCGTAACATCAGCTGATAAGGCACGTCACCACTCGACATCTGGTGACTGTTTTGAAGAAGGCGGAAGATTCTCGCCGAAACTGTCAACAAGGTAACGTCTTAAAAAATCCTTGTCTTAAGAAACGAACTTAAAATAGCTTTAATAGTTAGACATAATGAACTTCCACTACATAGTACCTCTCCTAGGTTCAAACTGGTACCCTTCTAAGCCATAGCCTGCTTGCAGTGTGTCTTGCGGGATCTCTTCGTACGATTCGACAGAGCTGGCGCCCGACGCCATGATTACACGCTTCTCTCCTCTATTTCGGAGAGTTCCGCTAGTGCAGTGCGTAGGGCTGACGTCACGGTCTTTTAAAAATGGCGACTCTTGTGCGGTTTAGCGTATAAAGTATTATATTTACAATTACCAAGATATTTCGTTGTTTTCTAGTATATAAATTTGATAGAATACTTAAGAATATGTTACTTTGTCACATCAGCAACTGTATATATTATATTTGGTACCCCTTTAAAAAGTGATGAGGAAATCTCACAGTGGAAAACCAAAGAAAAAAAACATCTTTCATACCTGAACAAACTGACTGGGGATTTCGCTGCATATCGAGTGAATCTGTCCATTAGCGATAGGAATTATTTTGGCAAGTGGGAGACTTACATGTAAGAGACTGGAAGAGGATGAGAAAAAAATATATATTTTAAAATCATTAAACAATAAATAAATAAAATAATGGAATAAGAATAAAAGAAAGAGAGCACAAATGCGTAACTAATTCCCGACCTATCAGGTGTACTGCTGGGGGTGGCGTCTCCTTGAGGGGGGCGAAAAAACTCCGCCATGTTGTCAAGAAAATGGCTGAAGCCCCGGTTCAGGCAAGCGCCGAGTATGGTAGTGAAATCTGGGCTAATGTAACGTATCAGACAGATTAAAAAGCAATTAATAATGTATTAGATAATTACATTGCTAAATTAAAAAAAAATATATCATGACTTTACATACTTCTCGAGCATGTCCCGGGTTTCATTTAGTAGCTTTATTGTTGTGACATCATTCTCCGTCAGACCACAAGCCTGCGAGGGAGACAATAAATAAATAAATAAATAAATAAAGTGAAATTCACAGTTATGTATCTGAACAACTGTGAAACAGTCAGTGTTTTCAATAAACAAAAGGAAACCTTTGAGTCGACTCTGTTTTACGAAAGAAAGAACATGCTCCAGACCATGAATAACGTGGGTGGGGATTGCATTCATGACTAAGCATCAACTACAAATGTTTCATTTATGAAACAAACATGTCACACATTTTAACAGTTTATACTCAGACTAAATGTCCGAAAATGTTGTGCAACTTCCGAGAAACAACTTCATTCCTGCTCTCGCTTACGTTATAAAGTCGTATGCAAAAGTAAGTACACCCCATGGAAATCTGAGCCGTTTCTCAACATATTTAAACAAGCTAACGTTTCACTCTCTTTGATACAGCGCCTACAGATTAACCTGATGAACAAACCAACAAAGAAAATTAGCCCTTTCAATCGTTTCTTCAACAGAAATATCAACATGTAATATTCTTCTGTGGAGCAAGTACAGTGGTGCTTGAAAAAGTTTGTGAACCCTTTAGAATTTTCTATATTTCTGCACAAATAGGACCTAAAACATCAGATTTTCACACAAGTAGATAAAGAGAACCCAGTTAAACAAATGAGACAAAAATATTATACTTGGTCATTTATTTATTAAGGAAAACGATCCAATATTATATATCTGTGAGTGGCAAAAGTATGTGAACCTTTGCTTTCAGTATCTGGTGTGACCCCCTTGTGCAGCAATAACTGCAACTTAAACGTTTCCGGTAACTGTTGATCAGTCCTGCACACCGGCTTGGAGGAATTTTAGCCCATTCCTCTGTACAGAACAGCTTCAACATTGTCTTGCTGCATGACCCACCTTCTCTTGAGATTCAGTTCATGGACAGATGTCCTGATATTTTCCTTTAGAATTCATTGGTATAATTCAGAATTCATTGTTCCATCAATGATGGCAAGCCGTCCTGGCCCAGATGCAGCAAAACAGGCCCAAACCATGATACTGCCACCACCATGTTTCACAGATGGGATAAGGTTCTTATGCTGGAATGCAGTGTTTTCCTTTCTCCAAACATAACGCAAAAAGTTCTATTTTGATCTCATCTGTCCACAAAACATTTTTCCAATAGCCTTCTGGCTTGTCCACGTGATCTTTAGCAAACTGCAGACGAGCAGCAATGTTCTTTTTGGAGAGCAGTGGCTTTCTCCTTGCAACCCTGCCATGCACACCACTGTTGTTCAGTGTTCTCCTGATGGTGGACTCATGAACATTAGCCAATGTGAGAGAGGCCTTCAGTTGCTTAGAAGTTACCCTGGGGTCCTTTGTGACCTCACCGACTATTACACGCCTTGCTCTTGGAGTGATCTTTGTTGGTCGACCGCTCCTGGGGAGGGTAACAATGGTCTTGAATTTCCTCCATTTGTACACAATCTGTCTGACTGTGGATTGGTGGAGTCCAAACTCTTTAGAGACGGTTTTGTAACCTTTTCCAGCCTGATGAGCATCAACAACGCTTTTTCTGAGGTCCTCAGAAATCTCCTTTGTTCATGCCATGATACACTTCCACAAACATGTGTTGTGAAGATCAGACTTTGATAGATCCCTGTTCTTTAAATAAAACAGGGTGCCCACTCACACCTGATTGTCATCCCATTGATTGAAAACACCTGACTCTAATTTCACCTTCAAATTAACTGCTAATCCTAGAGGTTCACATACTTTTGCCACTCACAGATGTAATATTGGATCGTTTTCCTCAATAAATAAATGACCAAGTATAATATTTTTGTCTCATTTGTTTAACTGGCTTCTCTTTATCTACTTTTAGGACTTGTGTGAAAATCTGATGTTTTAGGTCATATTTATGCAGAAATATAGAAAATTCTAAAGGGTTCACAAACTTTCAAGCACCACTGTACGTACACCCTTGGCTTGAGAAGCAAGTATTGCCCCCTTTAACAGAAATAACTTCTCGTCGGCGTTTTGCAGAATTGTCCACCAGTCTCTGACGCTGGCCTGCTGACGTTTTTTGACCACTCTTCCATGCACAGTTCCTTCAGTCGCAAGATGTTTGAGGGTTTTCTTGCACGTCCTGCCCTTTTCAAATCTCCCCACAACATTTCAATGGGGTTCAGAGCCGAGCTTTGACGAGGCCGTTCCAGAAGCCTCCATCTCTTCTTTTTGAGCCGTTCCTTGGTGGATTTGCTCGTGTGCACAGGATCATTATCTTGTTGAAAAGGTCCACCTCTGGTTCAACTTTTGAACAGATGCCCTCAGATTATCTTCAAGCACTCTTTGAATGATTCAGAATTCAGTCAACGAATGCAAGTTTCCCAGTCCCGGAGGCAGCAAACCAGAACATTTCCACCACCATGATTCACAGCTGGTCTGAGGAGGTTCTCCTCAAAAGCCGTCTTTGGTCTACGCCACACACGTGTACTCTTACTGTGGACAAACACCTCTACCTCTGATTCGTCTGTCCAGAGCACATTATTCCCAAAGGCCTGGTCTTTGCCTGTATGTTCGCTGGCAAACTGTCCTCTTGCTTTAACGTTCCTTTTGGACAGCAGAGGCTTTTTCCTGCCACGCCTCCCATGCAGGGCAAATTTGTCCGATCTCTCTCTTTCCGATTGTGCATGATGCACTTTCACACCAACAGTTGCAAGAGTTACCTGTAGATCCACTGATGAAATTTTGGGATTCTTGGAAACGTCTTTTAGCGTCAAACGGTCTTCTCTTGGGCTGAATTTGCTGGGGCGGCCAATCCTGGACAAACTGGCAGTTGTTTGAAATCTACGCCACTTGGAGATGATTTTCCTTACAGTGGAATGATTTTATTTCTAATAATTTAGAGCTCTTTTTCAATCTCTCACTAGATTCATAGCATCCGCAGCCTTTTTTCTGAGGTCTTTAGAGAGCTCTTTACATCTTGACATGATGACATCACACACTTCAAGAGCAAAGAGAACACCAGACCCGAGACGTCGGGTTTAAATCAGACCTGCAGGAAGGCCTCATCAATGACACCTGATCTGGAAAACCGGATTCTGATTTCATGGACTTGAAAGTGTGCACTTACTTTTTTGACTTTTTTTTTTTTTAAATTATGAAAATGACTCGTCTCGTCTCGTCTTCTTCCGCTTATCCGGGACCGGGTCGCGGAGGCAGCAGTCTAAGCATGGAAGCCCAAACTTCCCTTTCCCCAGACACCTTGGCCAGCTCCTCGGGAAGAACACCGAGGCGTTCCCAGGCCAGCCGAGAGACATAGTCCCTCCAGCGTGTCCTGGGTCTTCCCCGGGGCCTCCTCCCAGGGGGACATGCCTGGAACACCTCCCCAGGGAGGCGTCCAGGAGGCATCCGAAAAAGATGCCCGAGCCACCTCAGCTGGTTCCTCTCGATGTGGAGGAGCAGCGGCTCTACTCCGAGCTCCTCCCGAGTGACTGTGCTTCTCACCCTATCTCTAAGGGAGCGCCCAGCCACCCTGCGAAGGAAACTCATTTCAGCCGCTTGTATCCGCGATCTTGTTCTTTCTGTCATTACCCAAAGCTCATGACCATAGGTCTGTTGGTAACTCGCCAGCGCCCCCTATAACGATCCCACAATTTCCTTGCGCGCTCCACCCGGATGTGACGTGAAGTGGAACTGCTTTAACTGTATCGAGAGCGCCTCGATTCGCTCTCTCATGTTCTGACTACTGGAGTGGTCGGACGGACTGTAGGCACGCTCGCCTACAGTGTTGAGACTAACCGCTATTGTCTGAGAACAGCCTGTTCAAATTAGTTTCGGCCGAACTTTTGAACGACCCGCTAAGTTTCAGCAATATAGTGGTTTTGATTCTAAACCTTTGCAAAGTTTAACTACAGTTAAGTAGTTTTCCACGCTAAGAGGCATTTGCGGACAGCTTCGCTCCTCTCAGCCTTTTCCTCGTCGACGCATCACCGGAGGTTTCTCCTGAAGCACCGTGGGCCAGCTAGGCCTTCATCTCCCTGCTTCGTTAGCCGCGGTTGGACGCAACGCGCCGCTAACCTCCTCTCCTCGGACTGCGACCCTCAGCGCGGACATCGGAGAAAGAACTTCCATCGTATTGAGTAGGCACTTGGGCAAATTTTTAATTTGTAGCTTATTCAGATGGTTGTTAGGGTCATGTTTAAGCTTTGAGCTATTTAGCATACCCGCTCAGACACGGAAGGTGTTTGTTTGTTTTTATTGTTTGTTTGTTTGTTTTTATTGTTTGTTTGTTTGTTTTTATTGTTTGTTTTGGTTCTGTTTTTTTTCTTTGAACTTGTTAGACAGGGTATCTTGCATGATATCTTTCCTTAACTCCATTGCTAGCTTCCCTATCTGATTAGCAGCGCAGCGACAAGTTTGTTATTTTAAGCTCCGAGGCTAGACCGCTACAAGGCCTAGTTCTCTCCATCCAACACATATACACACTCTCTCACACTCTTTCTCTCTCTCTCTCTCTCTCTCGCGTTGAGTTCTTTGCCTAGATAGTCTGTTGGAAATTGTTGTTAAGTGCAGTGTTTGGATCCAGCTGTAGCGTGGTCAGATTCTCCTTAGCAACTTATTGCTAGCTGGTAGGCTTGTGTTCTCGACTAGGCCTGCAGGCGCCATTTTTCCGACGCCATTTTGATACCTTCCTCATTGAGTTACCTGTGATACGACACCTAGGCACTGACCGCCATTTTGTTTAAGCATTGCCAGAGTGGCTAGCATTAGCATCTGCCCACAGATACCTACACAAAGCACACATTAGCCACAGAGCTAATCCTTTGTTCTATTTAGCTAACATTCCTTTGTTTTAGCTAACATTCCTTTGTTTTAGCTAACGACAAGCTAGGTCACACACACACACACACACACACGCATCGGCTTGCCCTAGCCTCACACACACGCACACACAAGGGATTCTTTTCTTTTTTTTTTCCTTCTATCTCTTTCTCTCTCTCTTTCCCTCAAATTTATAGTCCAGGTGTAATTGTTCCATTGTTTTGTCTTGTTATTACCTTTGCTGACATTGAATGTATTTTGAGTTTATTATTATTAGTGAGTAGTAGACAAATAAAAGCTAATAAAATTGAATTGCATTTTACTTGTTCCTGTTGTTTATTCACAAGGTCAACTATTTAGAACTCCTTTTTCCTTCAGAATTTAGCTTTTGTATACAACTGGGTTTCCCATCTAATACAGAGCTACCATTAATCTTGAGTGTAACCATTCACGGTGAGTATTAAGATTAATAATTTAAGATTTTATGAGACTGATCTTTATTTATAAATTGATTAATTTAATTATCAATTATTACATAATTTATAATTTAATTAATCCCAATTCAACCTACATTAAAGTGGTGCCCCGTGTGAGGCCTAGTTTAATGACCTTGTGAATTTCTCAACAATAACTTGTAAACTGCTGTATACCCAAAATCAACTGCCAAGGTATAACACAGATGACTTTAATGGTGAATCATTAACAGTGTGTTAATCACAGAACTGAAATTCAGCTGCCAACCACAGTTAGCTGATAAACTGGTTTAATTGATTAGTACATTAGAGTAATATCTAATCCAAGTACTTAATTAATATTATTAATAATAATAATCATTATTGTTAACTAATTATTAATTGAGCTAATTAATACAAGTGAAACATTAGTGAAAACAAAGTAGCTTAGAAACCACATCAATTATTTAGCAACTTGGATTGAATTAAATTCTAACCTAATCAACACCTAGTATTAATTTCCTTTAAGTTAATTAATACATTTCGAACAAAATGTCGCGTTCCCCATCAAGGGAGTCAGAAGTGCCCCTCCTCTCTCTCTTCGACGTTGTAGGCGATTTAGGCCAAGTCCTGGAGGATAGGAGAAATTACTTCTGTGATCTGGACCAAAAGGCTCGCTTTGATGAAATACACATAGCCGTTAGGGAACTTAAGGAGCGTACTATGACTCTCCCAGAAGGGCTACCCAAATTGTTCATGATCTACTATAAGGAAATGGAACATGTGTGTATGACCCTCGAACAAGAGAAAAGAACACTAAAACGACAACTGGCCGAAGCTCAAAGGAGAGCAGAAAGCGCGGAGAGTAGCCTCGTGGGCCTGAGAGCCACACAAGATGAACTAAAGCGCGAAATAGAATACCTCAGAGAAGTAGTGACGCAAGCACGTCGCTCAGATGAGGGATCGGCCAAACCCTCCCAAGAACAGAGTTCCGCTCTGGAGGAGGAAGAACCTGAGCTTAGAACGGTAGATCAGACACCGCACTCAAGCTCAACTCGCGTGAAAGTCGCGCGATCGCCACCTCGTGGCGCTGGGAGTTTTTACTTTACTCCCCACTACACCCCCTCGCGCTTCAATATCGCTGCAGCCTCTAGCCCGCAGAAAACGCCGCGCTACGTACCCTCAGACTCCTCTGACGGAGAGGCCGCCTACAAGCCGAAACGCAGACATAGGCGATATGAGAGCAGCTCAAATAGCGAAGACAGCGAGGACCCCTACGGGTCAAAATCAAAACGCCTCGTCGCAGAACGCAAAACTAGGATCCGCCAAATCGACGTCCTTGCAAAAGACATAGAGCGTTTTGAGCCGGAAAATCATAGACACCGAAGCGTTAATGATTATTTCCGGGAAATCGAGCGTAGCCTCCTGGACCTGCCAGAGGCTACGTCGCATGAAAAGGCCAGACTAGTCTGGAAAACTTTAGGTAGCGGCGTACGAGCA
This sequence comes from Neoarius graeffei, assembly GCF_027579695.1. Taxonomy (NCBI): domain Eukaryota; kingdom Metazoa; phylum Chordata; class Actinopteri; order Siluriformes; family Ariidae; genus Neoarius; species Neoarius graeffei. The sequence goes on along the minus strand of NC_083570.1, from coordinate 39,765,752 downwards.
TTCGTTGAGACCTTACCGCAGTCAGTCCTCGACAACTACAAGAAGATACGCAAGTACTTGAAAGAGGAATACTCGTTGTACGAGAATGAGACTGCTGCGACGATGGGTGCTATTCTGATCAGACAGAAACGAAGCGAACACCCTCGCGAGTACTACCGTCGGCTCCGTGCAGCGTACTTTCAGGGCAGAAGCGAGCCCGGGCTAGAGGAAGATCGCAACTTCAAGTCCCTCTTCCTCCATAACCTTCACCCGTGCATCCGTAACCAAGTAACACTCGCGTGTCGCCAGCGCCCCCATACTATGAGAGAAATGCGTCGCACCGCACAACTAACGTGGGAGACGTTCGTCCGACCCACGGACCGCCACGAGGACGATCCCAGAGTCCTCAGCCTATATGAGCAGGAAGATCAGTCCTTAGGCCTAGAAGGGGCTGAAGCCCCAAACCGCGGGCCCCCTTGGGCGAACCCAAACCCCGGCCACCAGACGTCGAGTCAACCCAAAGGTAACTGGAAAGTTCGACAAGCTGGAGCCAAGGGGGAACAGGGCTCCAACGCCCACGGGCAAGGTAACCGCAAACCTGGCAGTCACGGCCCTAAATCTCAGAATAGCGGACAGTCAAGGCCCCATCGCAACTCCTCTCGAAGGGAGCGGAGCCCTAAGCTAGCTACCGCTAAACAAGCCAACCAAGAGCCACTTGGGATGGCAGAACTGAGGGCTGAATTAGCACGGATTAAACAAGCCAACCAAGAGCCGCTTGGGATGGCAGAATTGAGGACCGAATTAGCACGAGTTAAACAACTGCTGAGCAATAAGAACAGGAAGGGTAAGCCGAGCAAGGACAGGGACGAACCGTCAGCATGACTAGGCCGGGACCCATCCCCACCACCACCGCGTGTCTACCTCGTGGGGTGGGGAAAGGACCCCTGCCCAATAGGCAGCGATGAGTTGAAACCACCCCCTCCGTTAGTGAAGCCTGACCCGCAGGATGCACCCCTGACGCAGTTTCTTGGAGATTTGGTTAGGAAAGGCAACGCCAAGCCTATCTATACCCCAGTGGTGGTAGAAGGCAACGTTTCCCTCCAAGCTCTCTTGGATACCGGGTCAGAAATCACCCTGATGTGTTCCAAAGTCTTTGCAGAGGTTTCTGATGCGCGGCGCGCGCAAGGTAGACCCATCAGAACCGAACGTTGTGACGTCAACTTGGTTAGCTTCACCCAGAATCAAGCCCCAGTAACAACCATTGCATGGTTAGAACTCACCTTCCAGGGCATGTCCATCACTCACCCCACTTACATCTGCTCTGTTGGGGTAGAACCGTTCCTCATTGGCCAAGACCTACTAGATAGGCTAGCGCCCCTCATTGACTGTCGTCGTGGGCAACTGTGGGCCCAGGTCGCGTCCCCACAGACCCCAGATCCTCGTCGTCACGATCGAGCCTGTTGCGATGAAGTTAGCGTGGAGGCTACTCCACCGATAGCTGAGTCAGGGCAGGTCCCCGAGAACCTCGAGACCACTCCGCTCCCCCCTGAGCCGAGTCAAGACGCACCAAACTCAACCGACACTCTTCTCAACCGCAACGCGCTTGATGGCCACCCGTCTTTCCTTTGCTTTCTTGGCGAATCTGCCCCAACCAGGTACTACCCCTGGATATCTGGCAACATTGCTGTCAACGGCGTCACGGCACCTGGCGTCAGGTTAGCGCTTTGGTCAGAGAAGTCAGCCATCAGCCAAACGTGGTTCGACATAGTGCGTCAGAGCACTCCTTCCCCTGTCTTTGTGCAGAAGAGCCACCGGCTACTGTCAGCCGAACAACCCCAGAGCCCCATCAAAGCCACAGGCGTCTGCGCCGTGTCGCTCGCCATCGGTCAGAGAGAATTCCTTCATTTCTTGAGTGTCGTCCCCGGACTTCCTGACCCACTGGTCCTTGGGGCAGACATCTTGGTCAGACTGGGAGCCCAACTGGACCTAGTCAACCGGGTCATCTGGACCCAAGCCGACGCTGCTAAGCACCCGTTCCAAGCTGACCCGGAACAAATGCGGTCAGGACAAACGATTCCCCAAGCCTGCCATGTCACTAGCGAATTTGACATTGTCATTCCCGCTAGGACTGCTGGTTCCCCTCTTAAGCTGGTCATCATGAAAGACCAACAGTTTCGTAGCCCCCAGGCGTTCTTCCAGCCTCTCAGATTCTTCATGGAGCTCGATTTAGCCGTGTGTGGGACTCCGCTGCTTGAAGTGAGTCATCGTTCCGCTTACCTCCTGGTTCAAAACTCCACGCGGGACGCCATCACGATCCCCGCCCGTCGGCCTTTAGGCCTTCTGATAGACCAGGCATTCCATGACTTTGAACTCACCATTCCAGTCATCGGTGAGCTGCCAACGCCGGACACTCATTCCGATCCAGTGGAACCTCCCTGGATCACTCTTCCTTTCCACATGATCCACGTCGAACCTCACGACATGCTTCGCGACGAGCGCATAGTCATGACCAGAACTGACACCCCGAAACACATGCTGGTGTATGCTCTTGCCACGCAATCGAGCAACGACACCCCTGCAACTGAGGTCGTTGATTCAGCTCTAGGTGAACCGTACCCAGGCTTTGAACGAGAAGTTCAACAACAGCTGGTGAAAGCTGACAGCCTGACCACGGACGCCCAGAGACGACAGCTCCGTGAACTGTTCTACGACTTCAAGGCGATCTGGGCGCGAGATTCCAATGACTGCGGAGTCACGGACATCCACACCGTCCGAATCCCAACAGATCCGAACGCTCCACCGACGTTCGTGCGGCAATACAAAATCCCGTTAGCCGCATACGACTCAATACAAGAAACACTGGACACTCTGCTGGAAAAGCAGATCATTCGTGAGTGTAACTCGACTTACAACTCTCCCTTATGGCCAGTGCTGAAACCGAACGGCAAGTGGCGTCTCACCATTGACTATAGGCAGCTGAACAAGCAAGTGCCCTTGTCAAGATGGCCCATGATCCATCTGGATCAAGAACTTGCCAAGGTGAAGGGTGCAAAGTTCTTCTCCACCGCCGACGTGGCGAGTGGATTCTGGACCATGCGCGTGGATCCAGCTGACCAGCACAAGCTGGCCTTTTCCTTTGGGAACCGCCAGCTAACTTTCAACCGATGTCCGTTCGGCTACGCGAACTCCCCCGCTGAATTCAACATCATCTTGCATAAGGCAATGAGCGATGCCGCAGCTCGTGGCAACTTGATCTATGTCGATGACATCCTCATTAGGTCACAGACTTTTGATGCACACCTCGAAGAGATACGCCATGTTCTGTCCCAGCTGTCCAGAGCAGGAGCGAAGCTCTCTGTCACCAAAGGGCAGTGGTGTCGCACCAAAGTTGAATACGTTGGACTGTGCGTCGGGCCAGATGGCATTGAACCCCAGTCAGGGAGGGTGCGGGCTATCCAAGATATCAAAGCCCCATCCAACGTACCCGAACTCAGGAGCTTCTTAGGGGTCTGCAACTACTCCCGACAGTTCATCGAGGACTACGCGGAGATAGCACGACCGCTCACCGAGCTCCTCCGGAAGGATAAACCCTTCCAGTGGAGTGAGCCTCAAGAACTCGCGTTCAAGAGCATGAAGCAGAAGCTCTGCTCTGCTCCCTGCCTCGCGTATCCCGACAAAGACAAACCGTTCTTCTTGGAGGCTAGTTTCTCCACCCACTGCCTGAGCGCTGCACTGTCACAGCAGCATGACAAAGATCGCCGTGTCGTAGCATACGCCAGTCGGCCCCTCAGTGCTGTGGAGTTGAAATTTTCAGACTGCGAAAAAGCCCTGCTGGCCACGGTCTGGGCCGTTGAACACTTTCGCAGTTACATTGGTGGCCAGAAGGTGGTGATAGAGACCAATCATCAACCGGTCTCGTTCTTGAACAGCCAGAGGCTGAGAGAGGGAAGAGTTTCGAACAGTCGCATCGCAGCTTGGATGATGGCACTACAGGGCTACGACGTCGAGGTGAAGTACGCCCAGAACCACAAGATGGTGCTTGGCCGAGGGCTGGCGGAATGCCAGCATTGCGACTGCGAGAATAGTCCAGATCAAACCGAACTAACAACCGTACCTGCTCTCCCCTCCGACCACCACTACTATGACGAGAACGTCTGCAAAGACCTCCCCACCGCTTACATAGATGGATGCTCATTCCATCATGAATGCAAAGTGCAAGCCGGTGTCGGTATCGTATGGGCGAACGGCCCTATACAAGGGAAATACCAACACCGACTCGGGGCTAAGACTAGCCAATATGCGGAGGTAGCAGCCGTGCTCATCGTCCTGCAACAAGCTGCCCGTGAGAACATCAAGCGGTTAGTCCTCTGCTCTGATTCAAATTATGCCAGGCATAGCTTCGTCTCACACTTTCCCTCGTGGAAGGTGCAGGACATGAAAAATGCAAGGGGCAAGGAAGTGAAACACTCCGAACTCTTCCTAGCATGCGATCGACTCGTAACCGAACAGGGAATGTGCGTCTATTGGAAGAAGGTGAAGGGACATTCTCAAGTCCCAGGACCTGACAAAGTCGGTAACGATGAGGCAGATGGCCTCGCCAAAGCGGGAGCCGTAGACGGCCCCCTTTGGGAATTTCAGCCGCCATGGCTTCCCGAGACGCCACGCCATGACGTAACCGCGATTACTCGCCGACAGGCTAGAGCAGGTCAAACTGACGCAGTACCCCAAGCAGGAACAGTGCAACTCGGCCGACTGCCCCAGGATGCCGACCTGGTGTCTATGCAGGAAAGGGATCCCGTGATCCACCAAATCCGTAAGTTCCTTGCGGACCCCGTGGCGTCCCCAATTTCCCCACAAGAGTTACAACAGTCCCGAGACTTAAATCACCTTCACAATCTCAAAAACGGCTTAAAACTCGAGAAAGGACTCCTGGTGTACACACCACGCAACCAGGGACCTCCCCGGTGGGTCGTGCCCACAGATCATAGGGGGGTCATGTTGCAGTACGCTCACGACAGCCCGTGCGGGGGCCATAGGAACGCTCAGGCGACCTACCAGACACTCCAACAGATTGTCTATTGGCCCTTCATGATTCAGGACGTTACTGAGTATGTCAAAGGGTGCTTGATTTGCTGCCAATTCCGACCAGCCCAACCGTTGAACCGCGCCCCACTGCAAAGCAAAGGCATCTCATTCCCCTGGTCTAATCTCCAGATAGACTGGGTCGGACCGGTGCCGAAATCAGCTCGAGGTAATAAGTACCTCCTGACCGTCACTTGCGCGTTCACGAAGTGGGTGGAATGCTTGCCCGCCCCAAACGAAACCGCAGAGACCACCGCTCTCCTTCTTATGAACCATGTGTTCAGCCGTTGGGGCTTGCCCCTATCCATTGATTCCGACCGAGGTACTCATTTCACCGCAGAGGTCATGAGAGTGTTGTGGGAGATGCTCGGAGTCGAGGCAAAATTCCACATCGCGTATCATCCTCAGTCTTCCGGTCAGGTCGAACGCGCCAACCAAACCATCGTGAGCATGCTTCGCAAGTATGTGAGTCACCATGGCAAAGATTGGGACATCAAACTCCCTCTGGTGCTGATGGCCATTCGGCCCACTCCTCACCGCACCACCGGAGTCACCCCGTTCGAAATGATGACTGGCCGTGAAATGGTTCTTCCCTTACACCTCCTCTACCGACCAGAGGACCTAAGCGTTGCCACCGCGTACACTGCACACCAGTACGTCACCGACTTGCAACGCCACTTGCAGGCCACGTTTGCGTGGGCCCAGGAACACCTCGAAAAGAGTGCGAAAGGACAGAAAGCTTACTACGACAGAAAGGCGACACACCGTGAGTACGAAGTAGGCGACAGAGTCCTATACTTCAATTTCACCAAACCGGTAGGAGTAGCCAGAAAATTCTTACCCCGTTGGTCCGGCCCTTTCGAAATCGTCGGTAAACTGTCCCCCGTCGCCTACCGCATCAAAACTTCGAAGCCCAGCCAGGCGCCTTCGTATAGATGGGTCCATAGCAACCAAATAAAGCTTTTTGAGCAGTCCACACTCCATAGGGGGGTGGACAAACAATAAGTTATAGCCTGCCCAACTTAGTTGCATGCCTCTCAATCCATAAGCGTGCATCTATAAGTAACCACCCTCGTTATCACTCAAATCGGAATAACAAACTCCTGTATGTTGCAGAATGGCCCCTCTCTGGATCCTCGGTATCTTCCTAGTCCTGCAGACCACATTGGCCGGTAACATAGTGGAACCAGGTCCGCCGAGTGGCATTGTTCTCCAAGATGCCCCAGGACTGCTCCTCACCAATTGCCGCGTCCATACCCAGCGCGTGTACACCCGCCTCGATCCTTGGGACGTGTACCGTAAGCATTTTAGATCGCCCACACAAACAAACCTCGAAACCGGGCCTGACTCCGAGATTGGGTCCAACATCGAACACGCCAAGCGTACCACAGTTCACATGCTCGAACAGTTACAGAAGTTCATAGTCACTGAGGAGGAACTCAGCGGCAAAACACGCCCTAAACGGTTCCTCGGAGGACTACTTACTGCTGCATCCGCCATTGGCTCTCTGTTCTCAATGGGCCTCTCTGCCGTTAACACCGTTAGCCTAACCGCGGTCAAACGAGAAATGAACATTCTTAAGGAAGAAATGCCAGAAATCCAGGGTAGACTACTAACTCAACAGGAGGAGCTGCAGGGCCTAGGCAAAACCCTGCAGGGAACCATACTAACCGTTAACATGCATTCTACATTAATCAAGAACACAGTACATGCCGTAGACAGGCTAGCGACAATCATGAGAAGCGAAGTCAAGTACGTCCGAGTAATCCGAGACCTAATGCAGGACCTGATGAGAGAAGTAAGTAGCTCTCTCAGCACCCTGAGTGGAGGTAAAATCCCACCATATTTGATACCCCTCAGCATGGTTGACAGCATACTCCGATCTACTACCACGACTAACGTTTACTCATCACAGATTCATCTGGCTTATAGTCTTGGCAGTGCTATCCCCATTTTTGTGAACCCTCAAAACCTAGAAATAGGCTTCATCCTCAATCTCCCCGTTATTGAACGGCAAAACATATACAGAATCAAATCTGTCCTTAATGTAGGTTTCTGGAACAACGACGTACACGTACGTTTGCAGACACCTTCCACCATAGCCTATCACGATGACAACCCCTCTATCTACCTCGTCCCTAATTTAGACATGTGCACCTCTACCAAAGATATCCACTGGGTCTGCCCCAGCAATCCCTTTATCCGAGACACCACAGACCGTCTCTGTGGATTGACAAAAGTCCCCGAGCAGAAGTGTGCAGGCAAATTGTCTATTAAAGATGAAGGAATAGGAACTAGAGTAGAAAGAGCTGGTAATCGGTGGCTAATCAACACTCCCCAAACTGAGATTCTGGTATCATATGATCAACATAACACTGCCACTAGAATGAAGATCCCTAACGAAACCTCTCTCCTAAGTGTCCCACTAGGAGCCACTGTTCACGTGGGTGACATCACCCTCCATCACCTTAGCGCTGACCAGTATGAGACCGAGATAGAAATGCCCGATGCCTTCCCAGGTCACGAACTTGAGATAAACTCCACCCTCCAAGCACAACTACTGCTGGAAGGGACCAAAACCGTGCAATTCGATCTTAAGCCCACTGGCATCGCTACCACTTTCTTGAATAACCGCGCAAATTGCGCTGGGATTTCTAGCTAGCGGTTGGGTTATCACAGTCTTCATAGCCATCACTCTACACAGGTACATACTGACACTACACCGCAAACTGGACAAAACGATCTACGCACCTGAGAAATTAGATCGTGGCATTGTCCGATTCTCCATCAGGCCTAAGGCCTCCACTAACTTTCTTGAAGAGTAGGCTTGCTAACACGCTAACTAACCCCTCTTTTCCATTTTCCTTTATGGAGTTTTGATTATTTTTGTTTGCTGTGTGAAATATTGTATGTAGAAGGTAGTTAAGTAGCCATAGTGTAATTGTTTTCATGTCCAAGTGCCTATGCTTTCATGCCCAAGTGCCTATGCATCTTATGGACTGTATGAAATGAATTGAACTGTTGAACTGTGTCTGAAAGACTTTTCACAGAAAGGACCCTTGGAACTACCTCATTGTGGAACTACCTCATTGTGGAACTACCTCATTGTGGATTACTAGGGACCGTGGGCCGCAGACTAAACACCATGTGCCCATAGGGTATCACTCCTTTCAGCGCCTATGGCCAAGGGGGGAATGTTGGTAACTCGCCAGCGCCCCCTATAACGATCCCACAATTTCCTTGCGCGCTCCACCCGGATGTGACGTGAAGTGGAACTGCTTTAACTGTATCGAGAGCGCCTCGATTCGCTCTCTCATGTTCTGACTACTGGAGTGGTCGGACGGACTGTAGGCACGCTCGCCTACAGTGTTGAGACTAACCGCTATTGTCTGAGAACAGCCTGTTCAAATTAGTTTCGGCCGAACTTTTGAACGACCCGCTAAGTTTCAGCGATATAGTGGTTTTGATTCTAAACCTTTGCAAAGTTTAACTACAGTTAAGTAGTTTTCCACGCTAAGAGGCATTTGCGGACAGCTTCGCTCCTCTCAGCCTTTTCCTCGTCGACGCATCACCGGAGGTTTCTCCTGAAGCACCGTGGGCCAGCTAGGCCTTCATCTCCCTGCTTCGTTAGCCGCGGTTGGACGCAACGCGCCGCTAACCTCCTCTCCTCGGACTGCGACCCTCAGCGCGGACATCGGAGAAAGAACTTCCATCGTATTGAGTAGGCACTTGGGCAAATTTTTAATTTGTAGCTTATTCAGATGGTTGTTAGGGTCATGTTTAAGCTTTGAGCTATTTAGCATACCCGCTCAGACACGGAAGGTGTTTGTTTGTTTTTATTGTTTGTTTGTTTGTTTTTATTGTTTGTTTGTTTGTTTTTATTGTTTGTTTTGGTTCTGTTTTTTTTCTTTGAACTTGTTAGACAGGGTATCTTGCATGATATCTTTCCTTAACTCCATTGCTAGCTTCCCTATCTGATTAGCAGCGCAGCAACAAGTTTGTTATTTTAAGCTCCGAGGCTAGACCGCTACAAGGCCTAGTTCTCTCCATCCAACACATATACACACTCTCTCACACTCTTTCTCTCTCTCTCTCTCTCTCTCGCGTTGAGTTCTTTGCCTAGATAGTCTGTTGGAAATTGTTGTTAAGTGCAGTGTTTGGATCCAGCTGTAGCGTGGTCAGATTCTCCTTAGCAACTTATTGCTAGCTGGTAGGCTTGTGTTCTCGACTAGGCCTGCAGGCGCCATTTTTCCGACGCCATTTTGATACCTTCCTCATTGAGTTACCTGTGATACGACACCTAGGCACTGACCGCCATTTTGTTTAAGCATTGCCAGAGTGGCTAGCATTAGCATCTGCCCACAGATACCTACACAAAGCACACATTAGCCACAGAGCTAATCCTTTGTTCTATTTAGCTAACATTCCTTTGTTTTAGCTAACATTCCTTTGTTTTAGCTAACGACAAGCTAGGTCACACACACACACACACACACACACACACACACACACACACACACGCATCGGCTTGCCCTAGCCTCACACACACGCACACACAAGGGATTCTTTTCTTTTTTTTTTCCTTCTATCTCTTTCTCTCTCTCTTTCCCTCAAATTTATAGTCCAGGTGTAATTGTTCCATTGTTTTGTCTTGTTATTACCTTTGCTGACATTGAATGTATTTTGAGTTTATTATTATTAGTGAGTAGTAGACAAATAAAAGCTAATAAAATTGAATTGCATTTTACTTGTTCCTGTTGTTTATTCACAAGGTCAACTATTTAGAACTCCTTTTTCCTTCAGAATTTAGCTTTTGTATACAACTGGGTTTCCCATCTAATACAGAGCTACCATTAATCTTGAGTGTAACCATTCACGGTGAGTATTAAGATTAATAATTTAAGATTTTATGAGACTGATCTTTATTTATAAATTGATTAATTTAATTATCAATTATTACATAATTTATAATTTAATTAATCCCAATTCAACCTACAGGTCATACTTCATACTTCACACATTAAGTATGAAAATGACTACGAAATGTAAACTGTGTGTGTTTGTTGGAGTATATCACCTTTATAAAAGGTATAAGATCAACAGAAAAGGCAATCAAGCCCCATTGCTCATGGAAGTTTAGAAGCGTGACAGTCTTTTTACAACACGGGGATTTTTGTTAAATCATTATTTCACCATGTGAGCTCTTTGTTGTACCTGATCAGCTAATGGCTTCTCCTCATCAGGCATCATGTACCAGGACAACGGTCTGAATTTGGTGCCCGAGTTTTCCTCCACTTGCTGTCTGATCTGAATTATGTGCTGCTCGAGTTCCTGCAGAGACAGACTCTGCTTCAAAGAGATCCTGAAATGTGAGCATTGATACAGCATTATACAGTGCCTTAAGTGCATAAGTATTCACCCCCTCCTCCCTGTTTTAGAACTTGGAACCAAATGTGCTTTTTACACGGGCAGCGGGAACAAGTTGCGCCCACTTTCCTTCGCGTTTACTCACTCCTTTTCAGAAGCTTGTTTTTAACTTGCTTTCTTGTCCTCTCGCTGCTTGTTTCTGTGTAAACACTAGGGTGCATCAGTTGCCCTCACTTTCATAAAATTTGATGCATTTTTGTTTGGGTGTTCCTTTTCACCAATAAAGACATCCTGTAAAATTTTTTGACCATATTCAAAAGTCTAATGGTGGCACCATGAGGTTCATTTTTTGCCAAAAAACGCTTATTTTATGTTTTCGCGTAAGGTTTGAATCACAATGTTGGACTCCGTTTATTGATTTCTTGTGAGCCAGAGATCATGTTAAGAACCTTTGCAAGGGATTGAGAAGCATTAATGTGAGTCATAATACATTTGTATTGTTTAAAAGTAGTTGAACAATGATTCAATGAACAGCTAAAACTCAAACTGTGCTTGATAATATATTTAGAATATGTACTAAAAATGTGTATCTAAGATATTTGGTATACTCTATAAGGTGCCATAATGTTTCATGAAAAGTGATCGAAATTTTGTCTCAAAAAAAGTCATAAAATAGCAGCTTTTCCCAGAACTTTGAGCTCCTGGTGCCACCATTAAACTTTAGAATTTTGTCAAAATATTTCACCCAGTGTGTTTTCTTACCAAAAGGAACATAAAAACAAAAATGCATCATGATCGGAGGAACTTTTCATTTTTAGGGGGCAACTGATGCACCCTAGAGAACACTCTGTGATTTGGCAGTAAATCCAACTTTCACTTCCGGAAAACTGATTCGCTCTGAGTGATGCGGTGTTCAGAGAACGAATCGACTCTTTCAGTCGGCTCTTTGAGATGAATTTTAAATTGAAAAAACAAACCAACAATGATCTGTATCTCCCCACAACTGGATGAGGAGAACAACAACTTCTTTAGTCCACGTATCATTGCAATTGGCATGGGAATCACTCGACTCTATCATTTAAAGGCAGAGAAATTTGACCAGGAACAACACTCGAGAAGAATTTGCTGCAAACCAACCTTGTCCAGATGATAAATGACCCGGATGAATGCTACTGGGCACGTGCAAACCCTCCTACTTGCCACTGATTGTGTTTTGATGGTAAGTGAGAGCAAGTTACACCCAGAACAAGAGGTTCTGGAGCAAGTTACACCCACTGGTGTCAGATTCTTTTGGAACAAATTTTGCTTAGACTGGAAGTTGTGCCGAGGCAACTTGTTCCAGCGCAAGTGCCTGTGTAAAAGCAGCTTAATATGGAAACAGCACATACTACTGAAGTGGGGGGGGGGCAAAAACAAACAAACAAAAAAAATGAATATAGAGCGACGGCTACAATTATCTTTTGGCTGTTGCAAAAGTAGAAAAGACTTTCAATATGTAAAAATTGCACATGAATAATTACTCAAACTTCCACTGGAAAAAAATGAGTTGGTTCTGGATTACTTAGTGTATCAGATCACATGACACCATTCCACAATTATCAACACCCAGATGATTATTTAAAAAAAAATGATAATAAAAAATTAAAAATAAAAGTTGGTATGTGGTATTAAGTTAACAAAACAGTTATTTAAAATTTGCTTTACACAGACTTATATTTATATAAAATATATTTTGTACTAAATATATCGATGTCGGTGTTTACGTAAATGAGGAAGTAATTCTAATGTTTGTAAAACAAATGAACTGATAATGTTTAACCTGTCAGAAAATCTTTTTGCTCCACTTTCTACCCGCTTTCTAAGTGTTTTCGTAGATCACATTTTGTTAATCATTCATTGTTGTTTGTATTAATTTCTAGTTTTGTCATTTACTAATAAACGTCAACAGGCAACTGATATTGTAACCACATGAACACCCAGGTCAAAGGTCGCATGTCATTCCTCGAACCAAAATATAAAATGTCTACTGATATTGTAATATGTGGTAGATATTTACAACAAACTGCAAATAAATTTTTTTTTTCGCGGTCCGGTTTCCATCAAATCCTGCGCTCTGATTGGCTGGCGAGCGGGTCCGTATCCTACAGTACGGAGCCCAGTTAAGGACCTCTGGCGACTCGCTCGTTCACAACAACAAACGTAGTAGCAATTTTTGCCAACATTTATTTTCGCATTTCTCAGGAGAATAGCATTAATTTTACAGCATGGATAGCGATAACGACAGTGTTCACAGCGAAAGCGAGTTTTACTACCCTGAGGAAGAAGAAATAAAAGAAAACATTTTGGGAGAAAGCTAAAAACCTGTAACTTGCTAACGCCAAGCAAAACCATGGCTGAATCCTGAATGACTCCTATTTGTATAAATAGGGGACTACATAGGCAGCAAAATGTAGTTTTTTTCCCTGCCATGGAAGTGCACCTGTATACCGAGGAGGAAGCAATTTGCATTACAGCCGTGAATGAGGATTCAAAATGGCGGCTCGGCTCGGTTTTCCCTTTCGGCGCTCTCGTTTTCTGTTAGAATTTGGTAAAGAAAAAATGTATATTATTTACCAGCTTAAGGTCAGTCCATATGGTGAAATACTGTGACCTCGGCCTTGAATACCGACCTTGGCCCAGAGGGCCTCACTCAGTACTTTCAAGACCTCAGTCACGGTATTTCACGATACGGACCTCCCAGCTGGTAAATAACATATTTCTGAATGGAATAGAAAAATCTGAATTTTCAAGCGTGTAATTTTTTTATATGCTAGGAATTTAATTCTGCTCTAATTCTATTTATTGCAATCGGATTCCAAATACTCTATAAACATTCCATTCTATTATGAATCAGAAAAAAATTATCACACCACTTTTATTTATTTATTTTTTTAAAGTACTTCATTTACTTCAACAATGCTACACAAAGATCGATCCGTAACAGTTGTAAATGTCACTTAATTCCACAGGGTGTCGATAATTGTGGACACCGGTGAAAGTGATCGCTATTATCGACACCTCACGTGACTTCTCAAACGTGCGTTTAGATACAAAATGGCGACGGTCAAATGAAAGAGTAAGAAAAAGTAGGTTTCGACAAGATCATGAAATATCGGTGAATTTGAGGAGTAAAAACATGTCCATGATCTTTCCACCCTGCTTACCTGCGATGATAACGTCCGGGTTTTCCTTAAATTGCTGATCATGCTAAAAAAAAAAAGAATTTCCATCTCAGGTAACGAGCTGCATCATCAGACGACAAGCCCAAAGCATGAGGGGGGTCTTCCGGTTGATTAATTAGTCAATAATAACTGTTGTAACTGAAACTCACCTTTGTAAAATATATGTTTTTTTTTTATTGGTAAATCTGAAAAGGTGTCGATAATTATGGACTGTCGATAATTGTAGCCGCTGCTCTAGGTCACAAATTGTTTTGCAAATAAACTTTAAAGTATCAACTGCATAAGTATTCACCCCTGTTTCTGTGAAATCAGTTGTCATAATTTAATGTAATTGTAGGTAACTTATGGCAAACACATGATCTCAGTGTAAACACACGTTCATGGAAGGTCCCAGTTTGTCAGGGTGTTTTCACACTTCATTCTGTTCAATGAGGAGCAGAAACAAAGTTTTACTGGAGAAGAAATGCGCTTTTTTTTCCAAATGTCAAAACCATGAACAACACCCCCTAGTGATCCATTTGAGTGTGACTGAGATTGAGAGTAAAGGAATGACACAACAAACAAGTGCTGCCAGGCAAAACAAACCTCGCCCAGCAGTCTGGCCTATTCACCGTACAAGGTGAATCCGTGACCTTCAGCTCAAGGTCAACATTCATGGTGCTAAATGAAAGCCCATATGGGACTACCTATATGTTGATAATGGTAATATTTCTCAATCATCAGCTGTCAGGTTATATTCCTATGAAAATCCATGACCTTCGGTTTGACATTTCAAAAAGTCATTCAAGGTCAAAGGTCATGGTGGCAACTGAAAGCCCATATGGGACTTCTTACATGTTGATAATGGTAAACATCTGTCCATCATTAACCATTTTAAAGTTACGAGCCTCTGAATACCCGTCACCTTGAGTTTGACTTTTCAAGGTCACTCATGGTGCCAAATGAGAGCCCATATATGACTTTCTATATGTCAAATAATATTAAGTATCCGTCTATCTTGAACCGTTTCACAGTTAGGAGCCTCTGAAAATCCGTGACCCTGTGTATGACCTTTCAGGGTCATAAGTCATGGTGCCAAATGAAAGCCCATATATGACTTCCTATATGTTGATAATATTAAGTATCTCTCCATCTTGAACCGTTTCCCAGTTATGAGCCTCTGAAAACCCGTGACCTTGACCCCTGACATTTGACCCCCAACCGCTAAGAAAACTATGAGAGATACCCCATCATGTAGCACATCAATGGAAGCAGAATTGAAAGATGAACATTTTGGATTGGGTTTGAAGTAAATATGATGAATACAAAGGACGATATCGCAAATATTATATATATTTTACCACCTTTTTGGTGACCTTACCAAGACCAATGCCCATCTATCCTGAAAGTTTCATGAAGATTGGTCCAGCCATTTTCCCGTAATGTGGCTTAAAACAAACAAACAAAAAGCGCCACCGAAAACAATACCTCGCCCCCTGGTGGACTCCGTCTTGGGCAAGGTACAACCCCGATTCCAAAAAAGTTGGGACAAAGTACAAATTGTAAATAAAAACGGAATGCAATGATGTGGAAGTTTCAAAATTCCATATTTTATTCAGAATAGAACATAGATGACATATCAAATGTTTAAACTGAGAAAATGTATCATTTAAAGAGAAAAATTAGGTGATTTTAAATTTCATGACAACAACACATCTCAAAAAAGTTGGGACAAGGCCATGTTTACCACTGTGAGACATCCCCTTTTCTCTTTACAACAGTCTGTAAACGTCTGGGGACTGAGGAGACAAGTTGCTCAAGTTTAGGGATAGGAATGTTAACCCATTCTTGTCTAATGTAGGATTCGAGTTGCTCAACTGTCTTAGGTCTTTTTTGTCGTATCTTCCGTTTTATGATGCGCCAAATGTTTTCTATGGGTGAAAGATCTGGACTGCAGGCTGGCCAGTTCAGTACCCGGACCCTTCTTCTACACAGCCATGATGCTGTAATTGATGCAGTATGTGATTTGGCATTGTCATGTTGGAAAATGCAAGGTCTTCCCTGAAAGAGACGTCGTCTGGATGGGAGCATATGTTGCTCTAGAACCTGGATATACCTTTCAGCATTGATGGTGTCTTTCCAGATGTGTAAGCTGTCCATGCCACACGCACTAACGCAACCCCATACCATCAGAGATGCAGGCTTCTGAACTGAGCGCTGATAACAACTTGGGTCGTCCTTCTCCTCTTTAGTCCGAATGACACGGCGTCCCTGATTTCCATAAAGAACTTCAAATTTTGATTCGTCTGACCACAGAACAGTTTTCCACTTTGCCACAGTCCATTTTAAATGAGCCTTGGCCCAGAGAAAACGTCTGCACTTCTGGATCATGTTTAGATACGGCTTCTTCTTTGAACTATAGAGTTTTAGCTGGCAACGGCGGATGGCACGGTGAATTGTGTTCACAGATAATGTTCTCTGGAAATATTCCTGAGCCCATTTTGTGATTTCCAATACAGAAGCATGCCTGTATGTGATGAAGTGCCGTCTAAGGGCCCGAAGATCACAGGCACCCAGTATGGTTTTCCGGCCTTGACCCTTACGCACAGAGATTCTTCCAGATCCTCTGAATCTTTTGATGATATTATGCACTGTAGATGATATGTTCAAACTCTTTGCAATTTTACACTGTCGAACTCCTTTCTGATATTGCTCCACTATTTGTCGGCGCAGAATTAGGGGGATTGGTGATCCTCTTCCCATCTTTACTTCCGAGAGCCGCTGCCACTCCAAGATGCTCTTTTTATACCCAGTCATGTTAATGACCTATTGCCAATTGACCTAATGAGTTGCAATTTGGTCCTCCAGCTGTTCCTTTTTTGTACCTTTAACTTTTCCAGCCTCTTATTGCCCCGTCCCAACTTTTTTGAGATGTGTTGCTGTCATGAAATTTCAAATGAGCCAATATTTGGCATGAAATTTCAAAATGTCTCACTTTCGACATTTGATATGTTGTCTATGTTCTATTGTGAATAAAATATCAGTTTTTGAGATTTGTCAATTATTGCATTCTGTTTTTATTTACAATTTGTTCTTTGTCCCAACTTTTTTGGAATCAGGGTTGTAATTACATGACCAGAGCTCAGCCCTAACCCTATCCATTTCCTACTGCCAGACCGATGGAAGCCAGGTTTTGCTTGTTTCTTCCCAGTAATATCACCACCATCATCATCAAAAATCCTTGCACAGATTAGCACATAGATGCAGTTTACCACATTTCAACTCAGACTTAGTGTCTGAAATCGCTCCCTACTCACTATGTAGGGCACTATATCGTGGGGATGCCATTTTGTAATGCTGTCCGAAACCGTAGTAGTGAGGATTATTTACACCCTATATAGTGCACTCAAAGTATCCCACAATGCATCACAAAAAGTAGTGTACAACCGATGGTCACTAAACAAAGCAATGTATCCCATCATGCACTGCGGTCGCACTGAAAGAAATCAAAGTCTCAAATTTGATTTAATAAAAGACAGTGGCAAAGAAGAAAGTATTCAGCCTTGATTTAGAAAAAAAAAAGATGCAGGTAGTTTGTATTTATTAATGTGTGAAATACACTCGATACAATATGGATTTCTCACAAAAACACAAGCACATAACAGTGTTTTCCCCAGAAAAAAATTAAAGCCCTAAATTCTGGCATGATAATACAGACAATTGAGTGCCAACGGTGTGAAACCAGGCGCCAAAGGCACGAAGCGAAACTAGGGGGGGTCCGAGGGCATTCCCCCCTGGAAAATTTTTTGAAAATAGATGCTCTCAGGTGCATTTTCAGAGTCTCAGAGGTTTTAGAGCCATGATTATAGGCTCGATTTTACCAGTGTTTCAATGATTTCTGACCTAAACAGTATTAATGTATACACATTTGAAATTTCACCTTAAAGTTCAACATGCAAGTTAAACTGTTCTGTTATAGATTCCTGAGGTATACGATAGATTTGAAAATCTACGGGGGTCCCTTGCACTTAATTATCTATGATCAAGTCGTGTTGTAACAAAAATGTGCATGAAAGTATGAACAGTGGTTTGCTCCATCTTACGCAACCCAATGAAGAGAATCGATCATCATGACCGCCTGTTGATCACAAAGGGATCTGAACCTAAAACCTGCCACCTTAAAATAAGTTGCTGTATTACTATAACTGTAATGATTTAGAATGTTTCTGATGCAATTACCGTAATATATGTAGAACTAAGATACGCTGAAAAGAAAAGGAAGGCAACTGCATATTATAAAGTTTAAATTTTGGCGCTTTATTAAATGGACTAGATTAAGATTAAAACAAAGGAAAAGAAAACTTAATTCATACATTTTAGGTTTGCAGAAAAATTATGTATTTATAAACACATTCATGAAGAGAATTTGTTAATTAGGTGTCAAATGTAGCATAATTTTGAATAATAATGATAAACGTATTTGGCAGTGTGACGTCACTGTGAGCCTTTAACGAAAGAATAATCCGGAGCCTTCTTTTGTTAAATGGATCCCAGTGACCTCACACTGCCAAAAATGCTTATGATGATTATTTGAAATTATGCTGTATTTGACACATTTGGACAACTTCACTTCGTGAGAGTGTTTATAAGAACATAATCTTTCTGCAAACCCAAACTAATGAATTAAGTTTTCTCCTCCTTTAAAGCAGATTAATTCTCCTCGGCTTTTGCTCGGCCCGATGTTGGCCGACCCTCTCATAGTCCATCTCGCGGTCATCCATGCTGATGTGGATCGAATTGTCCAGCGATTGCTTTTTGAGCCAGTGGCTGGGATCAAAATTGACGACGTTTTGGTTGTCGTGACCGTTGTCTGGTTTTGTGCGCCATCACTCACGTGGGTTTGTTGACGTTTAGTCAACCAATCTTTGATCGAAGCCATAATGATAATAGAGGAGGTCAAATTTGTGTGATTAAAATCAGTCGGCTTTGTCCGTCTGGTGTGGGACAACATCGGCAGCCAATGAGATCGCTTATAATGAATCGGAAAATTCCGGGATGTTTGACGTTTTCTTTCGATATTTTTATTGGATGGTTTGAACATGTGATCTTGACGTAGCCAACAGATTACAGTTTGTTTACATCACACCACGCGGACATATTACTTTGACAGAATCAACACAAACACTGGAAAAAAGGCCGCTTGTTTAACACAAATATCAATCAGTCTGTAAATGGCTCTGTTATTTCAGGGTCTCTGCACATTTCTGACCAGCAAAAATAATACTTTTTAAGACCATTTTAAGACCACTGAGTATAAAAAATTAGACCACTACCGCGGAACAAATACGTACAGTAAAAAAAAAAAAAAAAAAAAGCACACTCTAGATTAATTTCAAAGCATTTTTTTTAATAAATAAGTGCATCTTCTGCAGAACCCACAGTATTTCTGCCTTCAGCGTAGCGGTTGGGGCGAATGCCGCGAAAGCACTTGTGCTGGGACCCGGAGACGCTAAAGCTGGCGTTGCACTTTTTGTGACCGTAGAGGCGAACATTGGCATGGGGACTGTTGTTGCCCGACTAGCAGCATAGCGCATATGCTTTTCCCCTTTCGAGTGAGCGTCAAGGGCTTTACAGCCCATTGTTGTTAACTTGATGTCTTTCCGACATACCTTACATCTCGCTTCATATTCTGAAGTTGCTGTTGTTAGCCAACTTTTGTATTTTGGCTCCTCAAGCCACTTGTTACTAAACTTACACTTCCCCATCTCCGTTCATGTTCAAGTTCAACCACTTCTTCCTCGTCTGCTCTACTCTCAATGGTTCTACTACATGGATAAAAGAACACACTGCCCCCTGTGGCGTGGTTCCTGCGCTATTAGAACTAGTGCTAGACACACAACGGCTCTTGTGCTACTTGTTCAGCATCTTGATAACAAACGACGCTGGTTGAATAAATAACGTTAGCGCGGAAAAAAAATCCAGACATATGTTTTTTTTTTTTCCATTTACCGTAGGCTACCCGGATGAAATTTAATACCTCCCATGTGAAATTTAATACCATAGCTCAAAAAATAGCGAAATATAATGCTTTTTAAGACCTTAAAAAACACATATTAAAAATAAGACTTTTTAAGACTTTTTAAGGATCCGCGGAGACCCTGTATTTGCTCTCTTATGTATCTAGTTACTTGTGGGTAGGAAATTTAACGTATCGGTATAAATCTAAGCGTATCGGATTTTAACTAAAGCGACTAAGTGTATCGGCAAAGAGAGCTTTGGGGAAAACCATGATGTGTTTATTATTTTGAAAACCCACCAGCCGACTGATCTGGCACATTTTAATTGCGCGACAATAATGACGTAAATACCAGCGTGACGGATTAGTGTCCAAAAGCGTTTTTTCATTTTACCAATGAGCTCACTATATAGTCCTCTATATAGTAATTCCCTATATAGGGAGTAGTGAACGAGTGAGCGATTTTGGACAAAAGGGTTACAGTTCCTGAGAGAGTCATCTGACCTTAGCTCCTCCCCTTTCGTGACTACACCCTGAACATTACAAATGACCTCAGAATCCTGTCCAAAGTTTGTCAATCCATGCAAGCACCCATGAGTTACAGCCATTTGAGACAATTTGACTCAACTATCTCTGCCTCATAGATAGATAATCAGACAAAAAAAAATATTACGACACCCTGGAAAAAGTAAGTACACCCTTACATTTATCACACTTTCAAGTCCATAAAATCAGAATCCGGTTTTCCAGATCAGGTGTCATTGATGAGACCCTCCTGCAGGTCTGATTTAAACCCGACATCTCGGGTCTGGTGTTCTCTTTGCTCTTGAAGTGTGTGACGTCATCATACCAAGATCTAAAGAGCGCTCTAAAGACCTCAGAAAAAAGGCTGCGGATGCTATGAATCTGGTGAGGGATTGAAAAAGAGCTCTAAATTATTAGAAATAAAATCATTCCACTGTAAGGAAAATCATCTCCAAGTGGCGTAGATTTCAAACAACTGCCAGTTTGTCCAGGATTGGCCGCCCCAGCAAATTCAGCCCAAGAGAAGACCGTTTGACGCTAAAAGACGTTTCCAAGAACCCCAAAATTTCATCAGTGGATCTGCAGGTAACTCTTGCAACTGTTGGTGTGAAAGTGCATCATGCACAATCGGAAAGAGAGAGATCGGACAAATTTGCCCTGCATGGGAGGTGTGGCAGGAAAAAGCCTCTGCTGTCCAAAAGGAACGTTAAAGCAAGACTGCAGTTTGCCAGCGAACATACAGGCAAAGACCAGGCCTTTGGGAATAATGTGCTCTGGACAGATGAATCAGAGGTAGAGGTGTTTGTCCACAGTAAGAGTACACGTGTGTGGCGTAGACCAAAGACGGCTTTTGAGGAGAACCTCCTCAGACCAGCTGTGAATCATGGTGGTGGAAATGTTCTGGTTTGCTGCCTCCGGGACTGGGAAACTTGCATTCGTTGACTGAATTCTGAATCATTCAAAGAGTGCTTGAAGATAATCTGAGGGCATCTGTTCAAAAGTTGAACCAGAGGTGGACCTTTTCAACAAGATAATGATCCTGTGCACACGAGCAAATCCACCAAGGAACGGCTCAAAAAGAAGAGATGGAGGCTTCTGGAACGGCCTCGTCAAAGCTCGGCTCTGAACCCTATTGAAATGTTGTGGGGAGATTTGAAAAGGGCAGGACGTGCAAGAAAACCCTCAAACATCTTGCGACTGAAGGAACTGCGCATGGAAGAGTGGTCAAAAAACGTCAGCAGGCCAGCGTCAGAGACTGGTGGACAATTCTGCAAAACGCCGACGAGAAGTTTTTTCTGTTAAAAGGGGCAATACTTGCTTCTCAAGCCAAGGGTGTACTTACTTTCTCCACAGAAGAATATTACGTGTTGATATTTCTATTGAATAAATGACTGAAATGGCTAATTTTCCTTGTTGGTTTGTTTGACTGTACGACTTGCGTTTCTCTAGATATGGGCAAAACGTAGACCCTTGTTCTACAGCGCCACCATCAGGCCACTACTCTCCACTAATACACCAAATATTACGACAATTTGCTAAAATAGAGAAGAAAAAAAAATTGACACCAAAAAAACCCCCCAAAAAAGTCAATATATTACAACAATTCTGACTGACAGACAGTTGAATGTTCTACTACTGCAGCTCTGAAAAATGAACATCTGGAATGAAGCAAAACTAAGGTCGGATTGATAGGCTGATGCTGCCATCTTGTGATGTAACACTCTATTACAGATCATATGCCTTAAAAACTAACAGCTCACGATAAAGTCGTTTCACACCTTTACGCTCAGGTGTAACTTCACAAACCTTCCAACTGCAAGAACAAAAACATCTCCAAAATATGAATCAGCTGTTTGTGTGATCTGTCTCAGTGGAACATGAATATGTACAGTAAATTCACAAGGTTTCTAATTCTAACCCCTGGACGTTTCATGACCTTTGTGAATTTAACTTTTCATCCCCACATGTTCGATAAGGCAGTGTTGATTCTTTCCCAGTACCAAGGCTGTTGGTCAGCTGGCGCTGTTAGAATCACGTGTCCTCATTAACGTTGCGTAAAAACGAGACGCCGTTTTAATGCTGCTTCTTTACATCTCCCAAGTTACACACATCAACCTCGAGATTATACATCAACATCCAGCTCAAGTTTCGTGACAGTAACTCATGTCTAACCCCGTCATGATTAGGGATGGCAAAAACTAAAAAAAAATCTTGACCGACCACCGAGCCTCATTAGCCGGTTAAAGTCGGTTAACCTGAGTTTAAAATTCTAGAATTGGAATTATTAGAATCTATTCTAAATCTAACCGTGAGCATCCGCACATTCAGTCCCAGTCGCTGCCCTCCACTCACGTTACCTTTTCTACAGCGCGAAACATTTAGTCAAACGCGGCACTGACGTCGAGGGGTTTGTATTGGAGCGGAGGACAAATGGCTCCAGCTTAGAGACATCGTGAGAAGCGTGAAATCCCCCTTCGACCCCTCCTCCTTGTCCTTCTCCACCCGGGTCTGTGTCTGCGGCCGTGTCAGCAAGGGGCACGCACTTTTGTTAAGTTGCAACTTGGCATTAAAAATATCAGTGTGAACATGTTCTCAATAAATTGCCGCCATTTTCTAAGCGGCACGCTTTAGCTCAGTCACTACCTCTGCTTGCATTGAGTAGCCTACTGAAAACAATCCTATCATACACTTGTCCCATCTTAACTTTTCATTGAAGATAGGACGTTTTAGCGATACGGCCCCTGGTGTTTACAGTTAACTGCAGTAGGCTGTGTTGATATTGCATACTGCTACAGACTAGGCACTTTTCTTCGAAGTGAGACACAGCCCATGTTTACATTAGACCGTATCAGCAGATCATCAGATTAACGTTTTTAAAACGATTAGTGTGCACACAGCAACACCAATACACGGATACGCTCGGCTCCGCAGGCATCCTGCGCTCCAAATCACTCCGCCCTGAACAGCGAGTGCCCTCTGGAGGGTGCGCACTCCGGCCCTGCGCAGCTCACACAGCACGCGAGTGAAGTGAACAAGCTGTGATTCGGGACTGAGCCGCTGTGTGTGTGATCCCAGCGCATATCACTTACCACTTGCAAGTGGAAGGATGGCAAGCCTAAAGACAATCATAACTACACAATGGGCAGTATTTGCATCAGTATTTGCAGTATTTTCATACTTTTATACTCTTTAATGAAAGGTGATACAAGGCGGAAGTCCGCGCCGTTTTTCAGCAGTCGCGTCACATGACCAACGCCAGCGAATCAAGAAGGTGGATGTCACAGTGACGTTGTCCAATGACGACGCCAGCTAGAGCTCAGCACAGCGTATCCGCGTATCTCAATGTTTACACAGCACCGGACCAGACACGATCTGGATTGAATACGTGGACGCTGGCGGATTCCCGTTTCCCGGCGGTTTAATGTAAACGGACAGTGCATCCGCGAAGAAAACGAGACAGATACGGTCTAATGTAAACTTGGCCACAGAGACCTCATACTGCAATTGGTTTCCAGCTACTGATATTATGGTTACATGGCTGCTAATTGTGCACAGCCATTGGGAATGGGAATTGGGATAGCTGGAGCTGAGCTGATTAGCCGCTAAGCTAATATAGCAACTGTCTGATGCCAAGTAACATCAGTGAGTAACCAGGTTTTAGTTCAGATCTTGTGTATTATTATTACGTTGACATTAATATTCACCAGACTAATCAACCATCGACTTCATTCATGCGCCGTGTTCTTGTTTCTTTGATAGTCAAGAATTTCCTTGATGTTACGTACTGTACCTGGTTAACATCGTAGTAAAATGTAATCCAACACTGAGACTTTTCTTTCGCCGAGTGGCAGCTGTCTTCAACTGGGGCGGGAGGGCGGGACATGACTGAA
Source organism: Neoarius graeffei (assembly GCF_027579695.1). Lineage (NCBI taxonomy): Eukaryota > Metazoa > Chordata > Actinopteri > Siluriformes > Ariidae > Neoarius > Neoarius graeffei. Next base: position 39,741,693 of record NC_083570.1, on the reverse strand, counting down.
TGGGTGTTTCTGATTTGTCAGCTGTCGTCCTTACACCGCATGGCATGCCCCAAGCGTTTACAACACAGAATTCCAGGTTCTCCGCTCCAAAATCGGCAGCTTCAAAACGATTGATTTTTTTTTTTTTAACCGACAACCAAAAAAAAAATTAACCGGTTGATGTTGATTCGGTCAACCATCGGTCAAACGGTCATCGGTTAACATCCCTAGTCATGATAATCATGGAGATCAAGGAGCTATCAAAACAAGTTCATGGCAAAGTTCTGGAAACGTATCAATTGAGGTCTGGTTAATAAATAAATCCCAAATTTGAAGCATTTAAAAAAAATAAAAATAAAAAACCCCACCACAGCCAGACTCTGGCTACAGAAGGCCATCCACTAAAAGTCAGTGACCAGGTCAGGTTGGCATTAGTCGTCAAAGAAGCAACCAAGGGTCCAAGAGTAGCACTAAAGAAACCGGAGGGATTCACAGCTCAGATGGGAAAAGCTGTTTACAGAATAACTACAAACTAGAGATACTCCACAAAGCTAAGCTCTTTCTGGAAGCTTGGTAAGAAATTGAACCTTCCTGCCTTGTTACAATGTACTAAACTTGGTGGAAACCCAACAGTGCTCATCAGTCATCCCCACAGTGAAGCATAGTGGTGATAGCATCATGTTGTGGGGATGCGTTACAGCAGCAACCACAGGGCCAAAAGTAGCACTGAAGCTGTTTACAGGATAGGTACAAACCAGACACTCCACAAAGCTAAGCTCTTTATGGAAGAGTGGTAAGAAACTGAACTTTTAGGCCTTGGAACAATGTACTAAACCTGGTGGGAACCCAACGGTGCTCATCAGCTTGCGACAGTCTTGTAGCCAAGTCACTAAACCTTGAGTCCGAGTCCAGTCTCGAGTCCGAGTCAAGTCCAAGTCATTTAAAAAAATTGAGTCGAGTCCACTATTGATCCGAGTCGAGTCCGAGAACAAAGACTCCAACCGCACCATTTGACGGTAGTCGTTTCAGCGCCATTAACAGTTTGTTCCTGAACAGGTGAACGTGCTTCTCTTTGCCAGGAAGTATTCTGTCAGAGATGGCTGGGAGACAGATGGAAGTGCAGAAGGTGCGTTTATTAATATAAGTGAAGACGGTAAACAATCCAGAACGGCAGGCAAAATCATAAAACGGGCAATACATCGCACGAGGCACAAACAGGCGATCGTAGACTCGGCAGAATCAAAGACGAGAAACAGGAAATCAGGGATCAGGAAACCAAACAAGGAAATAAGGCCCGGTAATGTCAGCAATGCAACTCAATACTTCGCACAGCAAGTGTGTTTTCACAGTTTTTATATAGGCCGCTGATTGTGCCTTGATCCTGTGCAGGTGCGAGTCATTTACGGCGAGTGAGTCCCCGCTTGGCACACGCGCACTGTCTGGAGTGCACCCAAGAGTCTATCTGATGCACACGCCAAGGTGTGCAGGTGTGATACTCTTGCATGAAATTAGTACAAAAATTAATGTGGATATAAATATCTTACATCAAATTATTATGGCATGTTACAAAAAAAAAAAAAACAAGAAAAAAATCAGAGTCTTCGACTCCAAGGCATCAGTGCTCAAGTCTAAGTTAAATCACGAGTCGGACTTGAGTATTACAAGCCTGGCCTGCGAAACATCATTCCCACAGTGATGCATGGTGCTGATAAGCATCCCAACAGCCTGATGCTTTCAGCAGCAGAAACTGGGGAAATAGCTGAGGGCATCTTTCAGCCATGATGGATGGAGCCAAATACAGGCCAATCCTAGAAGAAGAAACTGCCGACAGGACTACGACACTAATCATACTGCAGTAACTCAAAACCAACAACTTAAAGGTCTGATGACACGAACATGACTCTATGCAATTTCTTAAATAAACTACACAACATGGCAAACATGTTAGATTTCTGTTATAATTACGTGAAAAGAAGCTGTTGTTACGCGAATATCCAACTTTTAATTGCACAGCGCAAGAAAACTGGGTCCGTGGCTCGCGGCCATGCTGTGACGTCAGCGGAAGAACACGCTGCGGTTCACTGGCTGTTCTACTCTGGTTCTACTCAATGGAAATGGCGCATGAAAACGCCGGTGAACTCTCTAGTGCTAGCTCTTCCTCTTCTGGGAGTCTAGAATTGTGTTGATCTCTTCCGAATAGAATCTATGATAGCCTACCCTCTTTACCCTTTGCCTCTCGTTGCTAGGCGGCAGTTACATGAAAGCCGCAAGCTTTCACAAGCAAATACATGACTGATATCACGCCGACTTTATGATTACATTTATGATTATCATGTAGAATCTACAGCTCTACGTACCTTTATCTTATGTTGTTTCACAACACATGTTCTGACAGGAGGACCGTCTTTGGATCCGGCATAGCTACTAGTAGACCCCCTCCGGAATACTGGCAGTGTTGCCAGATTGGGAGGTTTCCCGCCCAGTTGAGCGGTTTCAAGTGCATTTTGGTGGGTTTTGAACATATTTTGGGCTGGAACACTTCAGCAGTATCTGGCAACAGATCTGGCAACAGATACTGCTGAAGTTTTCCAGCCCAAAATATGTTCAAAACCCACCAAAATGCACTTGAAACCGCCCAACTGGGCGGGAAACCTCCCAATCTGGCAACACTGTGTAGGCACTGCTGATGGTAGTAACACACGTTTGTGCTGAACTGCACACCCAAGAGATTCTTTTAAGCTGGGAAGGGTGTCAAAACAATCCAAATCGAAGTGTTCAGAGCACAGGACGGATGTTGGTGAGGGCTCCCACTTGTCACGAGTGCGCCTGACTTGCTTCACCCACTTCGCATACAGCTCGGGATCTCTGGGAAACTTGAATAAACTTACCCCATCCTTGTGGGTTTTGGAGCAAAAGCCGGCAACACAACGCGAAGGCATTATATATATATATATATATATATATATATATATATATATATATATATAAAAATAATGTATAATAATAAAAATACTAATAATGATAAACTGAACACCTGCCGCATCAACAACAAACTGGTAAGTTAGGAGGAAGGTTCTTTCGCTGACGTCATATAGCCCCTCCTCCTCCTTCGTCTCCTGGGTGCTGCAGCCCCGTCAAATTTGCCCAAATAGCCGCGTTTTTTATCATAACTTGTAAAATAGGCGCCTTCGTGAATTAATATATGGATCATCGGGAATTACTTTTTATGTTATAAAACATCGTCAAAGATGTCAAAAACGTGTCATCAGACCTTTAAAGTGTTAAAACATCTCAATTGCAGGATGTGGGGGAAGCCATAGCCTAATGGTTAGAGAAGCAGCTTTGGGACCAAAAGGTTGCCGATTTGATTCCCTGGACCAGCAGGAATGGCTGAAGTGCCCTTGAGCAAAGCACCTCACCCCCCCAAACTGCTGGATACGAGCGTCTGCTAAATGCCTGTAATGTAATGTGACGCTACAAAATGTGGAAAGATTCAAGGGGGTGAATACTTATGCAATGCTCTGTAGATTTACGTTCCCATGCCGTTTGTAATCGCAAAGGAAACGCTGAGAAAGTGCAAGCTGATCATAGTTCCACTGATCTTTACCGCATTTCAGATTGACTACGGACTAAAAGAATGAGAAGTGTCTTACGGGCCGAGGATTTCTTGCACTGCTTTCTTCACCACGGTTATCAGCTCAATCAGCCCTGTAGTCACAAACAAATAAACAAACGCAAAATGATCATGTGAATGATTGGGTTTTTTTTTTTTAAATGGCATTCATTTTGAAACAGAAAATGACAGGCACGCTGACGGATCCAGAAAATGAAAGCTTTCTTCTCTTACCGTCTCCCAGAAGGTGCTGGATACTTGACAGATATTTCTGTTGGACTTCAGGAGGAGCCAAAGGCATCTACAAATCCAGATTTAACACACAAAGAGCATCTACCAAATTCTTTAGTGGGAAAATAAATAAATACATAAATCCTGAAAGAAAATGGAGAATTTACCGTTCCATTTTTAATTACAGAGTTATCCAGGTACAAGTAGCCACCGATGATGTTGAGCTGAACACGAAGTAACACCACCAGCATGCAAGTACTATAAACAGCCACAATGCTGCGAGTAAAACCTAGCGGGCGAAGGCAAGCAATCATGACAAAACCATACAGGTATCAATGCATTTATTCATTCAGTTATTTATACAAGAGATAGAATTTATTTAAAAACTTACTGATTGTCTTAAGGTCCTCCCAAATCTCAATCTTGTTAGCCGGCCTAATAAAGACACTTCAGTCAGTCACAGTGTTTACAGTGGTGCTTGAAAGTTTGTGAACCCTTTAGAATTTTCTATATTTCTGCATAAATATGACCTAAAACATCAGATTTTCACACAAGTCCTAAAAGTAGATAAAGAGAACCCAGGTAAATAAATGAGACAAAAATATTATACTTGGTAATTTATTTATTGAGGAAAATGATCCAATATTACATATCTGTGAGTGGCAAAAGTATGTGAACCTTTGCTTTCAGTATCTGGTGTGACCCCCTTGTGCAGCAATAACTGCAGCTAAACGTTTCTGGTAACTGTTAATCAGTCCTGCACACCGGCTTGGAGGAATTTTAGCCCATTCCTCCGTACAGAACAGCTTCAACTCTGGGATGTTGGTGGGTTTCCTCACATGAACTGCTCGCTTCAGGTCATTCCACAACATTTCCATTGGATTAAGGTCAGGACTTTGACTTGGCCATTCCAAAACATTAACTTTATTCTTCTTTAACCATTCTTTGGTAGAACGACTTGTGTGCTTAGGGTCGTTGTCTTGCTGCATGACCCACCTTCTCTTGAGATTCAGTTCATGGACAGATGTCCTGACATTTTCCTTTAGAATTCGCTGGTATAATTCAGAATTCATTGTTCCATCAATGATGGCAAGCCATCCTGGCCCAGATGCAGCAAAACAGGCCCAAACCATGATACTACCACCACCATGTTTCACAGATGGGATAAGGTTCTTATGCTGGAATGCAGTGTTTTCCTTTCTCCAAACATAACGCTTCTCATTTAAACCAAAATTTCCATTTTGGTCTCATCCAGCCACAAAACATTTTTCCAATAGCCTTCTGACTTGTCCACATGACCTTTAGCAAACTGCAGACGAACAGCAATGTTCTTTTTGGAGAGCAGTGGCTTTCTGCTTGCAACCCTGCCATGCACACCATTGTTGTTCAGTGTTCTCCTGATGGTAGACTCATGAACATTAACATTAGCCAATGTGAGAGAGGCCTTCAGTTGCTTAGAAGTTACCCTGGGGTCCTTTGTGACCTTACTGACTATTACATGCCTTGCTCTTGGAGTGATCTTTGTTGGTCGACCACTCCTGGGGAGGGGAACAATGGTCTTGAATTTCCTCCATTTGTACACAATCTGTCTGACTGTGGATTGGTGGAGTCCAAACTCTTTAGAGATGGTTTTGTAAGCTTTTCCAGCCTGATGAGCATCAACAACGCTTTTTCTGAGGTCCTCAGAAATCTCCTTTGTTCGTGCCATGATACACTTCCACAAACATGTGTTGTGAAGATCAGACTTTGATAGATCCCTGTTCTTTAAATAAAACAGGGTGCCCACTCACACCTGATTGTCATCCCATTGATTGAAAACACCTGACTCTAATTTCACCTTCAAATTAACTGCTAATCCTAGAGGTTCGCATACTTTTGCCACTCACAGATATGTAATATTGGATCATTTTCCTCAATAAATAAATGACCAAGTATAATATTTTTGTCTCATTTGTTTAAATGGGTTCTCTTTATCTACTTTTGGGACTTGTGTGAAAATCTGATGTTGTTTTAGGTCATATTTATGCAGAAATATAGAAAATTCTAAAGGGTTCACAAACTTTCAAGTACCACTGTATATATATATTTAAAAAAAAAAAAGTTTTAACATGTATGAAGTGGTTACTGCAGTAATTCAGATTGGCTAACGAGCGATCAGTGAGATGAGATGACACCGAAGGCATTAACAGTGGTATCAGTATGAAAGTTTACGAGTACACAGAATAATGAATAATGATGTTTAATTATAAAGATTAAGATGCAGGTTGTTATGGGTGGATGCGATTTGCACCTCATTTATCAATCTTTTAGTAAAGTTGTGCGTAAAATGTTTGTGTAAACCAAACCGAGCTAAAAATTTCCGCTGGTTTAGAAATAAGCACGCTCCCGGTGCAGCTTACAGGTGCTGGTCATATAATTAGAATATCATGAAAAAGTTGATTTATTTCAGTAATTCCATTCAAAAAGTGAAACTTGCATATTATATTCATTCATTACACACAGACTGATATATTTCAAATGTTTATTTCTTTTAAGTTTGATGATTATAACCAGGGTGCGATTTGTCAAAAAACCAGAAGGGGGGATGGGGGTTTTTTTAATCATGAAACGTCACAAAATTAAGGTAACCAGTGATTCATTTTGCTCCTAATGACTATGAGTCAAACTGACTCACCACATATTAAATCAGTGAGTCAAAAATTTCCAAAGTGAGTCAAAATTACAATACACACTTTGAAAACAAAAAACACAATAGTTATCACTGTTCACACTTAAATCATTTAATTCCAACATGTGAACAATTGTGTGAGCTATTCATCTAAGCAAACAATAACAATAACAATTTTCAGAATAAAAAAAAGAAAAAAGTATGGAATTAAACAGAATATCCCCCCATCTCATCACTTTCATACCTGAGCCACGTGTAGGTTGCCATCCATTTCCTGTTGAATTTACGTTTTATTTTCAACTTTGTTACCCCAGGTTTCCCAGCATCACTTTGAGTCTCACTCTCTGTTTCAGTCTTGTCCGCTGTATCATCGTCAATCGTACTCGAGTCTGTGCTTGACGTACTTGCTCCCGGACCCCACAAAGAAATCAATTTGTTTTGCACTTTCATGCGTTTATTTGGCATGATTTTCACATTAAATGCGTTTTCAAATGTACTGCAGTAGCGTTGTTAATGTAAACACTCCTTATCGTTGACCGATGCTACTTCCGCCTAGTGTTTGTTAACTCGATCTCGATTGGTCAGTCTTTTAATATCATCCAATGAAAAATTTTCTACTATTAATTCATATTTCCTAAATTTCTAAACCTTTTTACTGAATACCATAGCAAAACTTTAACTGTATTTCCCATTTGATAGGCGCTATTCATATGTTTGGTAAGTAGAAACAAATTTAGATCGATCTTTTATTACCGCAAAGAAATGCTTTGGCAAACAAATTTTATCGATTAGTCCGAGAGAGCTATTTTCACTTGCTTCAAATCGAGGCTGGAAAGGATTTGCATATGCCGAAGCTTTCCAGCCAATGAAATTGCCGACACGTTGCTGACGGAATTAAACGAAGCTAAATATAGGCCCACCAAGTAAAAAAGACTATAGTAGTCGATAAATGAAGCATTATAATAACAGTTCAGTCATGTTGAACGAGAAAAATATAGCGTCGTTAGGACTTTGCCACTCGGAACAACCTCGAGCTACATCCCTTCGCTCTATATCCTGAATGAAGAGAAGTAACTCGAGGATGTTCCGAGTGCGACCTTGCGTCAAAAATACGCACCACAAGCAAAACATCTGCGTCATTTATTTTAAAATTGCGTAAAATATGCATGATGCAGGGCAAAATGAATCACTGAGGTAACAATAGGCTAACAGCTCAATAACATTCGATGATATCAAATGAATAACACTAAATGAAAACGAACACTAAACCGGAGATAGTAAATTCATCTTCCTATCTCTCTGACTAAATACACGAACACTAACAACAAAGTTCGCATTGCTTGTCGCGTTGCTGTGATGTTTCTCTCCCTCCGGATTAAATGGACAGTGACTCGAAAATCACTGAAATACATGAATACTAAATGAACAGTTTGCTCTGATGGCACAGTTCATGTGGCCTTTTCTGCTTTCCCGTCGGTGCGCTATCCGCCGCGTTTCGCCCTTCTTTAATCCACATTTCTGCGAATTTCTCAGCAGGGAAGGAACGCACGTCTGGCCCATTGACAGCGAGGAAAAGAAGGCTGTCAGTGTGGATACATTCATTCTGTTGCGCTCATCAGTAAGGATGTGATTCATGGCGCTAAATCCATGTTCACACTGGATATTGTTATTATATACAATGTATCTATTTGCTGGGGACGTTCGTGAACATCAAAGCTGTCACTTCGGGTCATTTTGAAAGTGAGTGCAATGTAGACCATAGAAAACTGTGTCACAACATGCCTGTCATGTCAACTTTTTTTTTTGGTTTGTTTGTTTTATTGACGGGGTTGTCCCCGATGATTTTTTTTTCAGCAGAGATAAAAACCAGAGGGGGGGGGGGGAATGATCCCCCCCAGCAAATCGCACCCAGATTATAACTGACAACTAATGAAAATCCCAAATTCAGTATCTCAGAAAATTAGAATATTACTTAAGACCAATACAAAAAAAAAAAAAAGGATTTTTAGAAATGTCGGCCAACTGAAAAGTATGAACATGAAAAGTATGAGCATGTACAGCACTCAATACTTAGTTGGGGCTCCTTTTGCCTGAATTACTGCAGCAATGCGGCGTGGCATGGAGTCGATCAGTCTGTGGCACTGCTCAGGTGTTATGAGAGCCCAGGTTGCTCTGATAGTGGCCTTCAGCTCTTCTGCATTGTTGGGTCTGGCGTATCGCATCTTCCTCTTCACAATATCCCATAGATTTTCTATGGGGTTAAGGTCAGGCGAGTTTGCTGGCCAATTAAGAACAGGGATACCATGGTCCTTAAACCAGGTACTGGTAGCTTTGGCACGGTGTGCAGGTGCCAAGTCCGGTTGGAAAATGAAATCTGCATCTCCATAAAGTTGGTCAGCAGCAGGAAGCATGAAGTGCTCTAAAACTTCCTGGTAGACGGCTGCGTTGACCTTGGACCTCAGAAAACACAGTGGACCAACACCAGCAGATGACATGGCACCCCAAACCATCACTGACTGTGGAAACTTTACACTGGACCTCAAGCAACATGGATTCTGTGCCTCTCCTCTCTTCCTCCAGACTCTGGGACCCTGATTTCCAAAGGAAATGCAAAATTTACTTTCATCAGAGAACATAACTTTGGGCCACTCAGCAGCAGTCCAGTCCTTTTTGTCTTTAGCCCAGGCGAGATGCTTCTGACGCTGTCTCTTGTTCAAGAGTGGCTTGACACAAGGAATGCGACAGCTGAAACTCATGTCTTGCATACATCTGTGCGTGGTGGTTCCTGAAGCACTGACTCCAGCTGCAGTCCACTCTTTGTGAATCTCCCCCACATTTTTGAATGGGTTTTGTTTCACAGTCCTCTCCAGGGTGCGGTTATCCCTATTGCTTGTACACTTTTTTTCTACCACATCTTTTCCTTCCCTTCGCCTCTCTATTAATGTGCTTGGACACAGAGCTCTGTGAACAGCCAGCCTCTTTAGCAATGACCTTTTGTGTCTTGCCCTCCTTCTGCAAGGTGTCAATGGCCGTCTTTTGGACGACTGTCAAGTCAGCAGTCTTCCCCATGATTGTGTCGCCTACAGAACGAGACTGAGGCCCTGTCCACACGGCAACGGATTCAGGTGAATCCGATAAAATTGTTTATCGTTTCGGCCTGGCGTCCACACGGCACCGGTGTTTTGGGTGTCCCAAAACGATAGTTTTTGAGAACGGTTTCCAGAGTGGAAAAATCTGGCAACGGCGCCGCTGCGAAGTCGTCTGGATGAGTAGAACGGATTTGTTTACGATGACGTCACAACCACATGACTAGAACAAGCAGCACTCTCGCGCGCATCATTCGTAACAACAACAGCAACAATGGCGGACCCCAGAGTAGTAGTAGTAGTAGTTCAGTGCTGGGTAGAAGAAGGGGTTTATGCACATGCGTCCTACTTCTTCTATTGTTCTGGTGTCTCCGATGGGACCGTCTTACAGTGCACGCAGAGGCGTGGCATGTGTATTGCATCGTTTTCAGCAAGCAGTGTTTCCCACACATTGACGAGACTATGGCGGCCTGCCATAGTCTAATTTGGGCCGCCATAGTCTCAGTCCGCGTGCGTTGACATTGCGTGCGTTGCCTATCTGAGACAGCGTGAGGAGACAACTCTGATTAGCTACATCCTGTCTGCATCTACATGTTAAGGTAAGTTTATACAACTTTATGTAGCCTTTGACACGAGTGAGAAGGTGACATTTAGGCTACGCTATTGTGCTTTATAGGCGCATGGAGAGCGCATTGATCACACCCTCCAGGATTTCGCGATGTTGCCATTTGCAACTTCAACGCAAATTCAACCAATCCCTGAGAATTCAGGGCGGTGTTGCAATTATATCCAATCACCGCAACTTTCCCACAAATTTGACCAATCGTTGGCGTTGTCTTGAGGTGACGTCGACAAACTACCTTCCACCTTATTTCCTCCATTCAAGAGAAGCAGCATGTGCCGCGCAGCGTTGCCAGATTGGGCGGTTTCCTGCCCAATTGGGCGGTTTTAAGTGCATTTTGGCGGGTTTTGAACATATTTTGGGCTGTAAAACGTCAGCAGTATCTGGCAACATATTTTTTTTTACTTAATACAAGAAATTAATGGATGCCAACATTTTTGCCAAAATGGTATTTTATTTTCCATTGTTTAGGCAGCTTCAGCATCATAACTGTGAGATTCTGTTCAAATTGTTTTTTTTTTCTTCTATGAAGCCTGAGCCATTTATTTTATTAGTTTATAATTATTGTTTAATTTAGTCTTCAGGAGAGACTGCCTGCACACAGTACTAGTATTAATAGTTTTTTTTCTTACATGAAAGCTGAGGCATTTATATTATATTTTAAGGTAACTTCGTGTTGTGCTGTGAGGTTCTCTGCACTTTAACTTTTGAACCAACAGGTGCATTTGGATAAGTAAAGCCTATTTTTCTGCATTTTTGTAGTCCTGGTAATCTTTTATATTGGTAAAGTTGTTTATAGGACCATTTCTCAGTGTCTGTTTTTTTAATCAATAGTTTTTCAGTAATAACTTAATATTTAACATATCACTCAATTTTAAACAACCCCCGCGCACCTCTGCAATTCAACTGGACACGCCCCCCCCCCCAATGGGCTGCCCCCATAGTCTCCAAAATTTCTGTGGGAAACACTGGTAAGCGTTGCGTTGCCACATGTACCTGATATTTTACTGATCCGTTGCCCATGTGGACGCGATATTTTTTTTACCCGCTAAAAAAAAAAAAAAAAGTCTCGTTGCCGTTGTCGTGTGGATGTAGCCTGAGAGACCATTTAAAGGAACAGTCCACCGTACTTCCATAATGAAATATGCTCTTATCTGAATTGAGACGAGCTGCTCCGTACCTCTCCGAGCTTTGCGCGACCTCCCAGTCAGTCAGACGCAGTCAGACGCACTGTCACTCCTGTTAGCAATGTAGCTAGGCTCAGTATGGCCAACGGTATTTTTTGGGGCTGTAGTTAGATGCGACCAAACTCTTCCGCGTTTTTCCTGTTTACATAGGTTTATATGACCAGTGATATGAAACACGTTCAGTTACACAAATTGAAACGTAGCGATTTTCTATGCTATGGAAAGTCCGCACTATAATGACAGGCGTACTAACACCTTCTGCGCGCTTCGGCAGCGCATTGATACGGAGCTCAGATATCAATGCGCTGTCGAAGCGCGCAGAAGGTGTTAGTACGCCTGTCATTATAGTGCGGACTTTCCATAGCATAGAAAATCGCTACGTTTCAATTTGTGTAACTGAACTTGTTTCATATCACTGGTCATATAAACCTATGTAAACAGGAAAAACGCGGAAGAGTTTGGTCGCATCTAACTACAGCCCCAAAAAATACCGTTGGCAATACTGAGCCTAGCTACATTGCTAACAGGAGTGACAGTGCGTCTGACTGCGTCTGTCTGACTGGGAGGTCGCGCAAAGCTCGGAGAGGTACGGAGCAGCTCGTCTCAATTCAGATAAGAGCATATTTCATTATGGAAGTACGGTGGACTGTTCCTTTAAAGGCCTTTGCAGGGGTTTTGAGTTAATTAGCTGATTAGAGTGCGGCACCAGGTGTCTTCAATATTGAATCTTTTCACAATATTCTAATTTTCTGAGATACTGAATTTGGGGTTTTCATTAGTTGTCAGTTATAATCATCAACATTAAAAGAAATAAACACTTGAAATATATCAGTCTGTGTGGAATGAATGTATACATTATACAAGTTTCACTTTTTGAATGGAATTACTGAAATAAATCAACTTTTCCATGATATTCTAATTATATGACCAGCACCTGTATTTGCATTTTGTGACGCCCACAAAATTCCATAAAAAGGTCGAGTGGTTAACAAACAGCCGAGAGCACGAAATGAACAATCCAGGTAAAGACTGAAAAACAATTCTGTGCCAATAAAAATATTTTATCCTCACTTCTAGGAGAATAATTACACACACTTGGTGGTTTGCATGGACGCAGTGGCACCTCCCAACCCCAATAACACGCGGTTAAATGTTTCTTCGTCTACATGTTCATCTGTGTTAAGGCACAAGTATCTGTTGAATATCGACAGAACCAGGGAAAACAGCTTGACAGCAGCATAAGAACAACAAGAGTGCTCCAAGAGCACAATATCCCTCGCTGGCAACTATGCCATAACTCTAGTAAAACGCGACTGAATTTAACAAAATTGCAATACATGTATTAACGACATATAACAAAGAATCCTGTCAAGTTTCATAAAATTCCTCCAAAAATTGCGCGAGGAGTTGATTTCAGAAGGCGAGTACCCTTCCTGGGATGGATGGACGGACGGACATCACCACGACACAATTCCCCCTTCGGACCTTTCGGCCAGCGGGGGATAAAAATTGTGAGGGAAGTTGATTTCAGAAAGCAAGCACACCTTGATGAAATTGCCAAAGTACAAGTTTGTTAATAATCAAGGGCATAACTCTGGGAAAATCTGCCCAAATTAAACGAAATTTCAATCTGCGTCTAACTCTTGGGGGGGTGGGGGAGGTGGCAGACAACCGGCGCGCCCCCCCGTGCGAAGCCTTTGAAAAATTGAGGCTCCAATGGGACATTCTGAGGCTATCTGAGAGGGAAATTGTAACAAATTGTCTGTCAACATTGAAAAAGAAAGAAGTAATTTTCTTCTGCCCCGGACAGTCTTTGGCTTTCTTCCGTTTCGTGCCGCGGGATGACATCTTTAAATGCCCAAGTGTCAACAAAAACAACTCACGAACTACTTCTGTCAAAAGCTCCCGCGCCGGTGGGTGAAAGGTCATTCAGTCTCGAGAAATCTCGCTCTACAAGTCAGCTGACCTTGTATGTAACCCATGTCGAATCTCGCGAGAGCAGCCGCGACAAGTAAACAATTAAACAACATGGCGCCTCAGTCTGGAAAACGCCAATTCGGATTGTTTTTGCACCGTCTGGCGGTGTATCTACTATGATTGGAATATTTCTGGAGCAATTATAACCTATTTGATGATCAGACACATTGTCACGTGGTGTTGCTGGGGTGTTTTCACGGAGAAAAGATCGTTTTGAGAAAGATTGCATGTTGTGCAGTAGCATATAAGTGCATGGCCTAAGTGTGACTTGGGGTTCAATCGGCATTTCGGTAAGGGGGCGCACGCCGAGAGTAAAGAGGGTGCAGCGCCCCTGTTCCACGGTTTAGACGAAAGCCTGAAAACGTCAACGCACCAGGAAAATAACCCTCCAATTCAAGGACATTAGAGAGACACAGAGTCTGTGGCAGGGGATTCAGACCCTCACGGATTACACCACAGGCCTGTCATAATGACATGTCTCTGCTAAATGCTTCTTTTGAAGCACTAAATAACCTGCCTGCACAAAAGACAACCCCCCCCCCACAATCAGGCTCTGAGGTTTTTCTTCAGCTAGAGTGAGGAAAACAGCAAGATCAACGTCCAGACAACATCTCTGAAAGATTGTGCAGAAGAGCTGAAGGATGTCCTCACAGACATTAACACCTCCAGGAGGCAGGCTGTTGTCCCCAGGTGCTTCAAAACCACCACCATCATCATCATCATCCCTGTGCCAAAGAAGCCATCTCCATCAATGACTACCACTCCATTGCACTGACCCCCAGCATCATAAAATGCTTTGAAAGCCTAGTCATGCAGCATATTAAAATCCATCCCTCCTCCCATTCCGGACCCTTTTCAGTTTGAATATCGGGCCAACCGGTCCACTGGTGATACAATCTCCTCTGCTCTCGCCCATCTGGACACAAAAGACTCATATGTGAGAATTCCGTTCATAGACTTCAGTTCAGCATTTAATACCATCATCCCTCAACAGCTGTTCGGCAAACTGGACCTGCTGGGCCTGAACACCTCACTCCAGGGTGTCTGCAGGCTTGAACAAGTTCAATTTAAGACTTTTTAAGACCTTTTTAAGACCATAGCAGGTTAAAATTTAAGACTTATGCCGCACAAAAAAATAAAGAAAATTGGGAGAGCCTGAATTACTTTCGAAATAACAAAATTTATCATCATTCACCAATGAACTCATTACATCCCTAGGGTGCGCTCTTGCATTAATGAGGAACTAAGTTGCAGTGGAGCCAAAGACATCCCGCAAATCACTTGAGGATGAGGCATTCGATTCCGTACGGTTTGCGTGTTGTAGCGTTACAGTTTGCACGGAGTTAGCTGATTCACCGTCTCGAGATGTGCTTGGACCTGACAACGGTGAACAAAATTGAGTGATGGCATGCGATTATTACAGACTTTTATGGGCAGCCTGGTGCTTCTCCGCTTTCGCGTGCGATTCCGGTGCCTTTATACCCAGGGTGCTGAGTTTGAGTGTTCTTTTGCACAATGTGCAGTACGCCTCAAACGGATTGTTTGGTACACGTTTTAACCAGTCTACGAAATCACTGCGTTCAAGCCAGCAGTCGTTAAACTTGCATTTGCCCATTTTGCTACAAACCGTGACAATAGGGCTGTGCGATATGGGAAAAAATGAATATCCCGATACATTTTCTCCATTTCACGATATACGATATATATCTCGATATATTTAAATCTCCTCTAAAGGACCCCATGAAATCTAACTTTTACTCTTTACTGTTTTCACTACAATCCCTGCAGATTAAATAACATTCTTGGTTAACTTTACAGGTGGTTTTCAACAAATTTTAAATTTTCATGTTGGTGATTAATCACAATTGAGTTGAAATAAGACTATTTTTATTCAACAAAGATGTGGCACAAACTGCAAAAACAATCTTGAGAATTGCAACAAAGGGGCAAAACAATACAGAGCTGCTCAGAGCTCAAACCAATAAAGCGCAAGCTCAACACTGAGAAAGACATTTAGCCTAAATAAGAAAAGTGCTCATTCATTAAATTATTTAAAAAATAGATCTTCAAGCTATTAACCTGACTACTGAGAACCACTGGAACATTCACAATAGAGAGAGAGATTGAGGGAGAGAAGAGAGAGATCTGCAAAACATAATTTTTCTCTTTGCACACTTTTGAACTGAATGTTTTCTGGCTCTGCCTCTCAGATGTATGTAATTCCGGTAATGCCTTAATTAATGCGAGGCCGCTCTCCAAAGCATTCAACTCGTTCAACTCTTCCTCCCACCTCCAAATAACTCAGGCTACATCCACACGACAACGGCAACGAGATTTTATTTAAAAAAATATCGCGTCCACATGGGCAACGGATCAGTAAAATATCAGGTCCATATGGCAACGCAACGCTTGCTGAAAATGATGCAATACACATGCCACACCTCTACGTGCGCTGTAAGACGGTCCCATCGGAGACACCAGAACAATAGAAGAAGTAGACGCATGCGCATAAACCCCTTCTTCTACCTGGCATGAAGCACTCACAGGAACAAACACACAACAACAAGAAGATGGCTGCGACTACGCGAGGAAATCGTGCCTTCTGTGTACAAATTAGTTTTATTAGTGTGCATAGTTTTATATAACTTAATTTTCTTATTGTGTGTGAACATTTTGAAAAGCATTTTTATATAATTTATATAACTTTTTATATTGCATGTGAACATTTTGAAAATCAGTCTTATCCAATAAAAAAAAAAATTTCAAGAAATGGTTCAGTTACTTGTTTATTTAAAAGAAAAGCTGTATACAAAAGTGAATGCAATGCAGTGGTTCATACAAAACAGCGAGAGTGCTGCTTATTCTAGTCATGTGGTTGTGACGTCATCGTAAACAGTTTTACTCGTCCAGACGACTTCGCAACGGCGCCATTGCCAGATTTTTCCACTCTGGAACCCGTTCTCAAAAAATATCGTTGTGGGGCACCCAAAACGCCGGTGCCGTGTGGACGCCAGGCCGAAACGATAAACAATTTTATCAGATTCAGCTGAATCCGTTGCCGTGTGGACAGGGCCTCAGATTGTTACTGCAATTCATCTGTAGTCTTGTCAATTAATAAGGCACTTGTCACTTTAATACAGTCCCCTCCCCCCCAAACATCTGCTCACTACCCATCCTGTAAATGTGATCATTAGCTCATCAGCCTTATGGTCAGATGAGCTAATGATCACATCTCGTCTGCATGATCTTGTTCTTGCGGGACATAGGAAACTACCATGCACAATAAAAAAAAAAGTAAAAAACTTCAGATGACTTTGCAGTCAATACCTTTAATTTGAAGTTTTACATTAGTTAGTGTTCTTATGTGGATTCACACATACACACAGGAGCACGAGTAGGCTATGAATGTTTTCCTGAATTTACAGGATTTTCATGAAAACTAAATTTCTTGCATAAAAACACTCGTATAAATGATTTACGAATAAATCCGTTCCTGTCCGGCTTGATAAATGAGGACCAACGTATCCCAGTGCAGTGGCGGCAGCGGGGGAGGAATACCCCCCCCCAAAAAAAAAATTATGGGTGGGGAGTTACAATGGCTTTGTTTTCCCTTATTAAATCCCGTTGCGTCCCTTCATCCCAGCACCATCCCTTTGTACTGTAGGTTGGGAACACCCATTCGCACCAAAACCGATGCAAATTACCAAACGTCACCGATTACCTCCGTTTTCCAGGATTTTCCTTATTTGGCTAACGCAGAACTGCAAAACCCATCACTTTTAGCAGGCAAGCTGATTTATGAATATTCTGTGGACTAGCCTAATTAACCCGTCGCTGTGGCAACTGTCTAGACATGTCTGGTCTCCTTGGGTACTTGCGCCAAAGCGGGGACCCTGTGACAGCAAGGCTATGACAGTGTCGCTACATTTGTATCTGACTGATAACTCGTGTCCTGTCCGGATAGCTAGATAGCGTTCATGAGGCGTACAAGCAGTTTTGAGCGCCCAAAAACTTGGTGCTGCTCTAGAGCTACATGAATTCGCTTGCTGCCCTGACCACTCACTGAAAATCAGTATGAATATCCATTGCAAACTTTTTGGGCTTGACAAAGGCACCCAAGTTGCTTGATGATAACGAGGTAAGTTTTCAGTATTAATTTTTTTTAAAAATCCCAAGTCAAATTTCACAAACCAAGAAGTGAATGAATGTTTACTCGCACTGAAGACTAAAGGAAAGACAGTTATTCGTGCTCTTGCTTTATACCACGCAGCTGAGCAGGTATATAAATCTATTAGCCCTTTAATTCAACAAGGACATTGAGGACAAATTTTCTTGCGTTTTGTGTGTGTGTGTGTGTGTGTGTGTGTGTGGGGATCCATGAGAAAACTAAGGGAATGTAGTTTTTCCAGTTTACCGATACAGCCCCATGTGTCAGTCATACATGCTTCAATACACCAATTTCACACAGTTTTGATTTGAAAAACATGCAACAAACAGAAAAAATAAAATAAAATATCATTCACACCCGATCTAGGGTCATGACCGGTCATTGCCAGTCAGTTGGATTTCCTGGGAGCTGACAGCGGTCCTTGAAGGATCGGGAATATTACTTTCACGGGCTTATTCCTCGGTCAAAACAGGACTGCCGAGAGATGTGATTGGTTTTTAGATATTATAACGTCTCGTCTCATCTCATCTCATTATCTGTAGCTGCTTTATCCTGTTCTACAGGGTCGCAGGCAAGCTGGAGCCTATCCCAGCTGACTACGGGCGAGAGGCGGGGTTCACCCTGGACAAGTCGCCAGGTCATCACAGGGCTGACACAGAGAGACCCAGACAACCATTCACACTCACATTCACACCTACGGTCAATTTAGAGTCACCAGTTAACCTAACCTGCATGTCTTTGGACTGTGGGGGAAACCGGAGCACCCAGAGGAAACCCACGCGGACACGGGGAGAACATGCAAACTCCGCACAGAAAAGCCCTCGCCGGCCACGGGGCTCGAACCCAGACCTTCTTGCTGTGAGGCGACAGCGCTAACCACTACACCACCGTGCCGCCCATATTATAACGTGTTTATTCAAATTTTCCAAGGCTATTTGACCGAATCATTTAAATATTTGACTAGCACTGTGTGAAGTTTCGTCATGACACGTGTTGACGGCAACCCATGGTAAGAGGGTGTTATCCTCTCAACGATACCAAGTAAACGTAATTACGCTATAGTATCATTGGCTCGGTTTCATATAGAAAAAATACATGGATGAAATGTACTCTAATAGAGGCATTAAAATTAGCTTTACTCCACCAAAATTTGCCTCTCAAAATGCAGGAAATAGCGTTTTAGAGGGTTAGAAATTCCAAAATTTCCTGGGGGGGCATGCCCCCGGACCCCCCTAAATTTGGCACGCGACACGTCCCCCCACCAAAACTTCCTGCTGCTGCCTCTGCAGTGATCAGACCTGCAGCCAGCATACTGTACATTTGCTCGCTTTAAATCAGTCTGATCTGTAAGACTTGATCACAAGGAGTGCAAAAGCTATTCCAAGACAGATCTGAAATCCTCCTCACCTGGACTTCAGCAGTGCCGTGAGACTCTCCGAGTTCAGGTGGTGTATAATCGCCTCTCTCAGGGTAGGGAGCAAGGACAAGACTACAAGTGAAGCCATAGATCTTTACAGAAGGAAGCTTTTTTTTAAAAATTAATCAAAATAAAGCTTTTTTTTTTAAAAAGACACACAGAACAGTAGGTGTCTAACCTGTCATGTTACACGTCCTCTGGTTACTCTCGAAATGGAACTGCCTTCGAGCCTGAGCGATGTACTCCGCCGTCTCCCGCTCCTGCATCTCCTGGAGTTTTCTTTGGGCATATTTCCCAAGCAAGTACACACCTGGTGTATGTGAGGTCAGGAAATTTATTTACTTTTATACGATGTGCAAAAGTCTTAGGCACGTGTAAAGAAATGCTGTCGACCAAAAACAGCTTAAAAATAATGAAATGAAATGTTTCAACCTTATAAAAATAAGAATTCTATGAACAGTCATCAGTAAGCCATAATAAATGAAACAAAGTCAATATTTGGTGTGAGACAACCCTTTGCTTTATATAATTTTTTTTTTAAAAAGTAGAGCAGCGGCTACAATTATCGACAGTCCATAATTATCGACACCTTTTCAGATTTACCAATAAAACACAATTTTACACAGATGAGTTTCAATTATAACAGTTATTATTGGTTAATTAATCAACCGGAAGACCCATCTCGCCCTTTGAGCTTGTTGTCTGATGACACAGCTCAAGTCAAGTTTATTGTCAAATATGCTATACATGCTCAACATACAGCACAGATGAAATTTCAGTCCTCTCTGACCCACGGTGCAAACTGGCAATGCAATAAATAAAAATACAAATAGAATAAATGAAAAAAAAAACCACAATATAAACAGTATAAACACTCTAGATAGGATCTAGACATGGATTAAACACTCAGACAAACAATATAAACAGTATAAACACTAGATAAGAAGAACTAAGTAGACACAGACTAAACACTCAGATAATATAAACAGTATAAAGACTAAACACTCATATATACTTACACATGATATATATTAGGGATGGCGAAAACTAAAAAAAAAAATCTTGACCGACCACCGAGCCTCATTAGCCGGTTAAAGTCGGTTAACCTAGGAGTTTAAACAGGGATGCAAACGGCGCGCCTTTTGGCGGATGCCGCCTTTTTCACGGCCGAATCGTGCAGATCCGATTTTTTTTTTTGGGGGGGGGGGGGGGGGGGGGGGGGGGGGGGGGGCGTTGGAGTGTCTGAATAATTTCAGCAGAGTAAATTCTGTATTAAAATTACTAAATAAGCAAATGCCGTTACAGTCCATGAAACATAGGAAGTATAAGAGAAGAAAACAGTAAATCA